>NW_008590431.1:0-61325 GCF_000691845.1 Merops nubicus | reverse complement strand
ATTTTCACACTGCTAAACTGCAGCCAACATACTATCAAAGCTTCAAGTAAAAGTCAGTGTGCCAGGTCTTTCTTCTCAGTTTAATATCCCTGACAGTAGAGAGAATATCGATGACAGCATTAAACGTCTTCTGGCAGGGCTTTGCTAAATCTAAAAAAAAAAAAAAATAAAAAACTAACCACTCAGTAAAAACATGCAAGAGTCTTTAAAGTTAGTACAAGAAAAAAAAAAAAAAGTCTCCTTATGTGCAAACTGAAACATTAAATAACTGAAAGCTTGAAAGCTCTGTACTCTTTTTTTTTTTTTTTTTTTTTTTTAACTCTTACTGGAATGGCTAGCAATGAAGCAAAAGTTAGATCAAATAAAACACACAATGGCAGAATGGATAAAGGAGAACATGATATGCTAATTTTAGGACAGTGTTGAATTTTTAGTAGATACTTTTTATGGTACTTAAGGGATACTGAATGAAATGACAGTACAAAAGTGCTGTAATAACTCCTTAACAGCTTTCTGAGCAGTATACTGAAATTTGAACAAGCCAGTTGAAATGCCTTCTGCTGAAAAATGTGTGGTTATTTTATATACTGCTTTTAATAAAGACAGCAGAATGCTAAACATGAAAAAGTCATATACCCTTGTTACTGTATTTGGTGCAAAGTTAATGTTTTTTTTTTCCAGTACTGGTAATCTGGACAGGAACATAAAAATACTCAATACAACTGCTAGTGCCCTAATAGATCATATTGCAATGTGTAAAGAAAAGAAGTGCTCCATTCAGGAACGTCCATTTTTTTTCTGTCTCTTTATTTCTGAAATTCTGTGAGTAAATTATGGCCCAGACATGAGAAGTATATATATATATTTTTCTTTTGTTTGAAATCTCTGTGGTTAGTTGCTTTTGTACTGTTGGAAGTCACGTAAATAATATAAAGAGCAGTGTGGGAAGATGTCCCTGAAAGCATTCATTTTTGAATCCGAGAATGTAGTTGAGTCTTGAGTACAAATGCTGACAAGTATTTAAACTACCCTTCTTAAGTATTTTTTTTAATTAATTTTCATAGAGCAGGTGAGGTTATCATTACTAGACACTAAGCAAAGCCAGAACACCAAAAATATTTTTTACAGGTAAAGAGGAAGATTTCTTTACTCTCAGAGTTGCTATTGTTGTGAAGACTGTTACTGGTGATACAGATTTATGATTAAGACACAGGTTATTTACAGTGTTATTTTTAAATAAAACCACAGTATTTACCATATGGTTTATACAAAATACCAGGTGGTATTTTACAGTAGCTGAGGAAATAATGCCATTGTTCACAGTAGCCTTCAGACAGTGACAATGATTTATGATATCAACTGAAGCTGAGAGGTTATGAAATAAAGAGAAGGCCTTTGGTCATGTATCTTCCCCCAGCATCCCACTACCACTTACGTGTCTTGGCATCCTTGACTTAAAGTACAAAATAAAATGACCTTGCATGGCTCTGGCATCATTTTGCTATAAAGCTGGTTGTATCTTACCTTTGGGGAAAATTTTAATAAGGACAAATTGTATTAGAAATTTCTCTGTCAACAGCATCAAGTCACAAATGATAAAAAGCAGGTAAAGGTGAAATTCTTACATATTTTTAAGTATCTAAACAGATGGTGTTCAGAAAGAATGAATATCTGAACTCTCAGGAACTTCAGAAGTAGTTCACAGAGATAAATATTTCCAAAATAAAGATAACATCCTAATATTCTCTTCAACTAGGAGGGCAATTCTTTGCTAAAAAATGTGAGTGAAACTAGCAGTGTTTACGCCATATGTTTCTCATCTGACTACCTACAGCTGGCTCACAAAACCTAATAGACCTGTTTGTTAATTTAAATAAAAACTTGAGGTGCAAGCAATATCTTTATGTACTAAAAAAATATTTTCTTGTACAGGTACCTATGCATCACTCACAGTAAGTGAATCACCTGCAGCTTCCATTGACTTCAGAAGATAAGGCTCAGTACTTCTGAAAATCAAGTAATTAACCAAGCAAGTTTGATCTAGTCTGCTTTTTCTTTATCTTAGGACTTTTTTTATTGAGTGTCTTCCCCAGTAATGAAAGTATTGTGAGTCTGTCTACTGCATGTACACACAAACTTACAAGAAGGCACTTACATTCTTATTAGAGTTTCTTCTTTCTTTGTCCCTTCTTCTGCTCTAGCTCTCCGCACAAACTAAAGAGTAAAGAAATGTTCTTGAGGTAAAAAGTTCTTGTGTCGCTTCCAAAAAAAGTCAAGGGGAGAAAGGATGAAGGAAGGAGAAGGAAAGTTTCACAAACAAAGCAATCTTGAAGCACAGAGGCAAAAAAATAGTCTGAGAGTGTGATTGGTATCATCTGTGTGTTCCACTCTTCGCTGATATCTTGATGTCCGCTGGTTTGAATTTGCTTCTAAGACTTATATCTTTCACTCTTTTGGGACTTATCGTTCTGTTTGGCCTCAGTGCAGAATTAGATTGTATGCCGTGTACTTAGGTTCATAAAAGTTAACTTGTAGGTCTAATATTCTGTGATTTTGAGATTAAGAGAGTTCTGGTTACTGAGCTCCCTTTGAATACACAATGTAGAATTGGATGGTGTCCTGTCCTGTATGAAAAATGACTGCTGGAGAATTGCAGAGGTGCTAATCACAGACAGATCTCTCTGGGATAGATGAAGAGCTAAGCAGACCTAGGTCTTCACCTTGACTGTCTGACACAATTTATTTTTCCAAGCATATGTATATTCTGAATCTGTCTTGAATGGGATATTTATATCCTGAATGGGATGTTTGTTCATTCCTGACATGTTTACAGCCTAGAATATTAATATAAGCTGCTTAAAGAAATTCAGGAAGCTGACACAAATCTGTTGGTGGACTAAAGAGGACCAATGCTACTTTAATATTCTGCCTGCTAACTGTGAAGGCCCGAGAGCAAGTACATATTCTGCTTAGCCGTATCTGCTGCCAGGGTGGTGCTTTGCCAGACAGAGCAGGGCAGTATTCACCCGAGCTGTGCCAAACAATATGTCCTTAGATGTAAGTCAGTTACTCTGGATTCTAAATGCATTCCAAGTAGTTTCATTAACAAATACACAGAGTTTTGAGCTAAAGTACAGGAAAACCCCCAAACACTGAAATACTAACAGTCATGCAAGAGAAAGTGCTTTGAAAAATTAAAATTACTTTTTGTTTAAAAAAATAAAAAAAAAGAAAGTCTGTTATTTCCTGTACTGCTTTTAATGATAGAAACTATCGCAATATATTTCTTCATAGTGCACTCAATTGTATAAAGAAAATAAACTTTCTTCCAGAAATAGTAATTTGTTTTCTTTTCTTTAAGAATACATATTAAGCTCAGTCTGCTTTTCTTCAGTTATTTGGATAACTTAGCTATAATAGACATGTCAATTTTATGGAAATGACTAATGCTGTAATCTGAAGAAAGGCCATCAAGTGTAGAAAAGATAACAGGGGAGTTACAGAAGTGTGATTTCAAACTGAATAGTCCTCCTGAAAAAAAAAAAATAAAATTAAGCTAATATCTTCACATTAATGTCTCAGAGATCTCAGACTGAGAATCTGGTAATTGGTAGATTACCATTAGGACTGCAGGAATATGGGAATCCTCAATTACAGATCAAGCATTTGAATTTCGAGAAGATGTTTTGCTTCCATTTTAAAATCAGGATATTCTCTAAAAGAAAGTTTAACAGTCTGTTGATAATCTTTTTACTGCCTCAATATGTTTTTGAATGAGGCCATTATTCCATAATCCAGCTCTCCCATGTGAAATCTGGGTCTCTATCCAAACTATATATCGGCTTCACACATTAGCAAAAGTGAGCAAACTTGATTAATTTCTGATCTAATTGAATGCTTCCCCTAAGTCAAAATATTTCTTTTTTCTTTGAATCTAAGAAAGAAATTCCACTGTATTCAGCTGATTTGCCACTATTATGAGCAATAGGTGTGAAGCTGTTCATCACCGACTAGGCTGAGAAGAGGATTTTTGACTTAAGACATTTTAATAAATCACTTCATTGATTAAAAGAGATAAGAGAAGCTACTTTCATTTTCTTACAACTTTATTACTTCTACAGTTTTAATAGAAATAAAAGCAATGTAAATCTTATTACTAGTTGCAAAATGCAGTAAAATGCCTCACAATTAGATCAGGATGAATATTATTGAACTGTTAAATAAAAAATCTGCTGATGAATTTTGCTGAAATGTCCCAAAATTCACCAAGTAATGTTTTCAGTTATATAAATATTTGTTCATAACTGTTCTCCCACAGTAAAGACAAATAGCGTACTGCAAGAATAAAATACTGCCATTTCACAATTCCACTACTGACTACACAAGCACATTAATCTTTAATTACAGAACTAAGAAAAGATTACATTAAAGAAATGAACAGAGTATGGCAGGTGACTATTGATGGTGTTTGGTCTAATATGTGCACTACTAAGCACAGAAACTGGTAAAATAGAATAATTGCGTTTAATAATGTGAAAAATTAATAAGGACATTTTATTTTTATTTCATATAGTAAAACTCTGGTAATAACAATTATTAGCATGTTCTTCTCAATACAAATATTGTTAATCATTATTGATTCTAGCTGAAGCGTATGCTGAAAGTCAGCATGACCAAACTAGTTTTAACAAAAGGTTTGATTAATCAAAAAATATTTGCTTTCTTTTTTCTTTTTTAACTGTCTTATATATATTTTAAGTCTATCTATTCAATGCTTTTTCTCCTCATCATAAACAGCACTATTAATAGACGATAGCATAGAAATATTTTCATGCATCTTATGTCAGAGAAACTGAATTTTTATTTTTTTTTTATTTGTACTTCTTTCCATATATGGCAATCCTTTGTTCCTGTGTCTCTATTTTAATGGAGGAAACAGATTTCTTACCTGAAGAATAAGCACTGCAAAACCTCATATATTTTAATGCCTGAACAACACTTGGAGTAGTAATGGAAACTGCCACTTCCAAACAGATGTTTTTCTAAGTCTAATGAAAAAAGAAATTTTGCATATGGATTTATAGACTGCTGAGAATTAGTTGCAGCTCCTTCTTTTCTGGTTGAAATGTATTAATAGTAACATCAGTGCCAACTATAAATTAATAGATTTATTTTTTTCCTCATTTTCATATCTATGCTTTGAATTATAGGGCAAAAGATCTAATTGTTAATTACTGATGCCTCCAAGCATCTAAGACGTTAAGTGTGAGCAGTCAGCTAATAAAAATGTTTGGTAGTCCATAGATAACACAAGTAGTATAAGATTTTGAACCCTGGGACTAGTACTCCATATATTCTGCTCCACTCCTCCGCTTCTATCAACTTAATCATTAATCTAGAGTTGATAGTTTAATGTCACCACTAAAAGAAGATGGAAGGATGACATACCTATTTTTGGCACACAAATATTTTGGACAAGGAAAACATTTACAGTCATGTTTCCAGATGCTTTAGAAATTACATTCCTTTTTCCCCCTTCTAATTAGGAAGGGGCAAACTCCTACAAATTTGCATTGAACTGTGGAAAACACTGAAAGCTTGTGTATCTGACTCTAGTTTCCACTGTAGTTCCAGTTGACAGAGAACCATTAGACCCATTGACACATCTATGATTGGTTTTACTTAACAAAAACATACTATAATGGAGTATCCTTAAAACTAGTATTCTGAATAACTCAGATTATTTGCTGAGTAAGCCTCAAACTGCAAGATTTACTGTGAAATGCTTTCTACTCCATTATCAGAGATTTCACCCAGGCTCTCTATTATGGGAAAATGTTAGGAAAACATCTGAAATGAGAGAGTAAAAGAGATTTTAAATAACTAGACAAAAGCAAAAAAATCACTGAGTTCCAGGGGAAAAAAAAAAAAAAAAAGGAAAACAGAAACCAAGCAACCGAACAAACAGAAGAAATAATGCTTTTGAAAATTGTGTTTATCTTAGGTGCAACATTATATCACATCTACAATTACACCTGCTTAAAAAAATATAGAAAATTATTTATGCTCTAGATAGGCACAAATTACAACACTTTACGTCATAGAATTACTTTTCACTTTTACAAAAAGAATTTTTCATCTTCTGTGATACCTGTAAGTTTTATTGAAAGCATGTATGTAGCACCTCTTATATATCCTAATGCTAAGTCAGCTGATTTAAAATGACCACAGAAGTACATAATCTTAGCACAAAAGTACATCAGAAATGCTTAACTGGGTCAAATCAAGAGTCTTCCATACCACTTGTAGTTTGGATGTGACAGCTAGAACAAGAAAAGCAGTTGTGGGATGATATGCAAGTCCTTCCACTTTCCACAACTCTTTAACTTCCTTTTTCCTCCATTAAGCACTGGATTAGAAATGGTAGAAAATACAACCTTGTCTACATGCTTTAATATCTGCTTTGTGCTCTTGCTTGTGAATTTGTTTAAACTCTGTTTGAACATGTTGGTTTTGTCCACTTCTGAGGCCTCTCATGGCAACAAATGCTAGAGGTATATAATTTGCTGTTTAAAACAAATCAAATAAATACAATTTAAAAAATGAACAAACAAACCCACAACCCTACCCAAAACATAGAAAATCTTTCTTTTCTATTTGATCACTGAAACTCTTACTAGTTTTGATAAGTTCCCTGTAATTACAGAGCTGTGGGAGTTTGTGAATGAGAAATCTGTATTCACCCTATCATGATTTTGTAAGGTTTAGTCAGATTTCCAACCCTCTTGTCCAAAAAGAGGAGTCCCAGCCCCATTAAACTCCCTTTGCAAGACACCTGTTCTATACCTCCATCACTGGTTGCCTTCTCTTTACTTTCTCTAGTCAGTATGTCTTTCTCAAGAAGTGAAGACTAGAACTGCAGAGAGGACTCCCAATGGGGGTATGACATGATTTTATATAACAGCAAAATAACACCTTCTGTTTTGCTCTTGTTGTTGTTTCTGATGTTACTCAAATGTGGGGTTTTGTCTATTTTGATTCCTCTGCACACTGAGGTAATGACTGTAAAGATATGGAAGTGGTTGTTCCAAGATCTCTTAAGTTATAAATGCCTGCATTGTGTTCAACATCATGTAAACATGGATCAGGGTATTCTACATGGGCAGTCAGACATAGCCCCCAGTGACCAAAGAAAAGGTAATATTGCACCTACTTTTAAAAACTATAATAAGGGAACTACTAACCAGTCAGCCTCACCTCACCTCAATGCATGGGAAGATCATGGAACAGATCCTCCTGGAAGTTGTATCAAAACATATGGAAGGTGGTGTTTTGCCAATGATCAGGCCCAACAAAAATGATACCACCAGCAGGAAGATGAACCAATACACAGACTGTATTGTATACAAGAAGGACATTCCATGAATGATCACTGGGGGTACAAACAGATCAATCAACTGGTACATAACTGATGCTACCCCCAATGATCTCACAAAGGACGTAACTGGGCCCACAACAGGTGGTACAAACTGAGACCCAAGGTTGCCTACAGTTGGCATGGGAAACAGCCAGACCAGCAAGCTGAACACATAAGAGAAAGATGACTACATAGTGACTCTCACCCGATCGGCCCGCGCTCACAAAGGTCTTAAGCAGACTGGGGCCCAGCTCCAGGGAGAGTCAGGAGGTCTGCCCTGAACCAGGAAGCTCTGGGGAGTGCAATCCACAGACAGACACTCCTGACTCCCTGCAAGTGGTCCCAGTTTTTATCCCCAAGCAGACACCTGACCTTTGTCAACTCAGTGTGGGACCCCTGGGGCTCATTTCCCTTATGGCTCTCCCTGCAAGGCCGGCCGCACCCTGGGGGGAAGCTATAAGTCAAACTCACCACCTCTGTATGAAGGGCTGTGGGAATCACCCCTATGTCAACCTTAATTCAGGGACTCGGGGTTCAGACCCCAGCATTTCAGGTGGGTAATTAGAGACACTTAACATGGCTTCACCAAAAGCAAATCATGCCTGGCTAATCTAGTGGTCTGCTACGATGGAGTGATGACACCAGTAGAGAAGAGCTACTGATATAATATACCTAGACTTCTGTACGATTTTTGAAACAGTCCCACACAACATTCTTGTTGCTAAATTGGAGAGATATGGATTTGATAATTGGACTGTTAGATGCATAAGGAATTGGGTGGATGCTGCCTGAAGAGTTATAATTAATGGCTCAATGTTCAAGTGGAAACCATTAATGAGTGGTGTCCTTCAAGGGTCTGTACGGGGACAAAGAGTGGAGTTGAGTTCACTCTCAGCAACTTCGAGGATGTCACTAAACTCAGTGGTGCAGCTGATACTCTAGAGGGAACGGGATGCCATCTAGAGAGACGTTGACAGGTCTGAGCACATGAGAACCATATGAAGTTCAATAAGACCAAGTGAAAAGTCCTATATCTTTCCTATGAAGAAAGAATGAACAGGTCGGGGTTGTTCATCCAGGAGAAGAGAAGACTCCATGGAGACCTTATTATGGCCTTTCAATACTTAAAGGGGGCTTATAGGAAAGATGGAGGGAATATTTTTACCAGAACCTACACTGAGAAGACAAAAGACAACGTTTTTAAACTGAATGAGAGCATATTAAGATTTGACCTAAGGAAAATATTTTTTACTATGAGGGTGGTGACATACTGGAAAAGGTTTCCCAGAGAAGTGGTGGATGTTCCATCCCTAGAAGTGTTCAAGATCAAGCTGAAAGATAGGTCCTGGTGGAAGATGTCCCTGGCCATGGTCTTTAAATATCTCTCCTAACCAAAAGCTTTCTAGGAATCTATTTTTAATTCAGTGTATTACTTCATCCTTCATTTATTGCTAATACCTCATCTGCTTTGAAATTCATCTACCACCTTTCTAAGCTGCATTATAAGATCCTACTGTATCACCTTCCCATTTGCACAGCATTTAGCTAACCAAAAGAAGCTGCTACATGAATGAAATTCTATATAAATGAGATTTTGATTGATTTCCTCTGTGTTATTGTCTCTCTAGGTCCTGTTACCTTGTGACTTGAATAATTTTTTTAACCTTAGACATAAGTGCTCAGGTGATTTAACCCAGAATATCTCCATGCAGTTACTATTTGTCCTTGTGAGCTGCAGCTGTTGTCTATTGCCCCACACCCATTTTCTGTGCACTTCTGAGAAGGAAATGACTGTTTTCTCTGTAACCTCCTACTAGACAGCCAAAGAGAAGAAGATCCCCTCTTAGCCTTCTTTTCTTAACCCAACTCCCATAGCATCTTCTTGCTCTTTACATAGTCCAGCTCCTTTTATCATCTTGCTGACCTTCTGAAGAACTCATTCCAGAACGTCAATATCTTTGTTTACCAAGGAGACAAAAAAACAAATGCAGTGCTCCAGGTGTGGCCTCCCAAGCAACACAACAGAGAGGAATATTAGAAATATCAGAAATGTTAGAATATTAGAAATAACATGGCCAGAAGGACTAGGGAAGTGATTATGCCCCTGTATAATTCTGCCCACTCTTGAGTCTGCGTCTCAAATACTATGTTCAGTTTTGGGCTCTTGAAGGTCTTTTCCAACTAAAATGATTCTATAATTTTATTATTTTCTAGTTCACAGTTGGCTTACCTATTTGGAAGAACTTGCTGGAAGTTTCATGAAGAAAAATCCCAAAAAACAGTAACTCAATTTTATTCCTGGTGTATCTTTGCTTAATTAGGTCAATATAATCATATTAGAAAGCAAGAATAATCTCTGGTTTCTCCACTAACAGAATGAACTGAACTGTTGAAGGAGAATTTAGATGAACAGAATTTTAGACTTTTTTTTTTTTCCTGGTCACTTGAAACACCTCTTTCTTGAAATTTCATCATAAAAAGTTTATTTTTCTTTCAATGTTATATGAACATATTACACAAAATATCCTTACTGTCCTCTTCTACTTGGTGCTCTTAACAAAACCAAACATAAAATCCCAAACCTTGGAGGTTTGCAAGTGACTGCACAAACACCTGAGCAACCTAGTTTAACCCTCTTTTGTCTCTAAGGCTTGACTGGATGACCTTCCAAGGAATCTTCCAATCTGCCTTATAAGACTGCAAGTAAACTGAGAATGATAAAAAATATAAAATTAAAGATACAGATAAATAAAGTCTGTTCTTTGAGTCCTGAATTCAATTGAACCATATCTCAAACCAACACCCATCATTTTTATACGCTAAATAAAAATTGGTTGAAAAATTTAAAAGTTTCAAGTAGTCCAAGTTTGGGGATATTTGCTTGGAGATTTTTATTCAGTTTATAACTGCGTATAACTTTAAACTTTTTTGGAATGATTTTCTAGTATGTTCCTTCAGCCCACCAAGTTTGAGAAACACTAGAAAACTGCTTAGAAATTTATGAGTCAATGTCTATTAAGTTGGAAGCATAGCAGTCTGATTATCTTAAACATATGGGACTTTTTAATTCAGTATAACCTAACAATAGATGAATTGAAAGATGATTCTTTCCTCTTGTACATGGTCAAGGACAGCAACTAATTAAAACTCATTTGTTTTAAAAGATTTATAGTTATGGAAATTAAACTGACTATATCAAGATTCTTGAAGAGATTGAGTTTTGCTTTTTATAAGAAGATTAATAATATAAGAAATTGAATTCACTATAAAATGCAGCGCCTTTAAATACATGCAACAGGGAAGTGTTTTAATGAGAGAAGTTAAATTTGACTGTAATAGTAGTGTGTATATTTTTCCTAATTATACTGTTTTTTGAGTACTTAGTATGGTTGACTATGCAATACACACAAATACAGTTAATTCTTTCCACAAGATTAAAAAAATCACTGTTCGGGTGATATCTTATAAAGCATGTCATTATATCACAAACACATTTATGTTCTCAGTTCTGTTATTAATTCAGATCCTGTGCAACTGTTAACTTGGTATGCTTTCCCTGATGACAAGAAGTTATGTTTATTATCCAGCAGAAGGCTTGGTTTAACTGAATATGACTATTTTTTAACTGATTTGTAACATCAGGAGTGTTGGCTAGGATACAAATGGAATGCATCTTAGGCAAAAGTATGTTCCCTGAAACATTCAGCAACTGGGACAGTCAAACTATGGCAGCAGTAAAGACACATAAGTAAAATGGTTTTTTTGTTTTCTTCCCTCAAGAGCTAAACAGTAGCTTAGTGCTAATGCTTAGAATAAAATCCTTTGTCCACTGATTTTTCTGTTTACATATTTCATTTAAAATGTATCTCTCATTCGCTTGGTTAGGAATCATCATTAAACACAAATAATGCCAATGTCAAAATAACTTTCTGTAAAGGATTAAAAAACATTGTGTGCTTAATACATTCTTTTGCTAACAATGTTCAGAAATGTATGTAACATATAGTATAGGTTTGTCTTTCACACAGGTCCTTTGTGATTATACTGACATTTTTTCATCAGTGTTAGGCTGCCCAGAGTGACACCCCATACAATGCAGTGATAATGACTATTTTTATACAGCTCTAGGTACCATTATGAAGCCTGAGGTATCTCAAGAAAATACTCTTAAAGCAACACTGTCAAAAGTATTACTGAATATGTGAATAGTAACATAGAAAAGAGAACAAAAAGGCTGCTGTCTGGTTCTCTTCAGGATGTTGTTGGGTTTTTTTTTGCTGTTATTAGGAGTCATCTTTATAAAAAGCAAGAATATAATGTAAAATACAAACCAAATTCTTATAAATACAAAACATGCTTGCAGCATAATAACACACTGGTGACCTTCCCTTAGTAAAAAATCATAGGAGTATAAAAAATTTCTAATTAAAACCCAAAGTAGTTAAAAATATTATCAGTATGTTTCCACTTATTTTAAACAGGTCCGGTACTTTTTTAAGCATTAATAATGTACGAGAGATATAGCAAAACCTAGGTAGAATCACTTCTTATTTACCCATTTTAACCAAGATATGAATGTCACTCTATGATAATTTTTGCATCTTAAAATAATTATGCTTAAGTCTCCATCTTCAGTTATTATTTATTCTACTGAAAAGAAAGGATTCTGTCATAGGACAGAATGGCACAATATGTTCAGCTACAACTATACTATCCTAGAAGGAAAGAATGCAGCACCACTGTAGTTAAAAAAAATGAGATTTCCTCTGAGTTCATATACCCTTCAAGCTAAAATGTGGTTTGATGTCTCATGGTCAGCTCATGTACTGGAGATTAAGTTAATTAACAGTTGCCCTAGTCTATTAAGGCTCCCTGTAGACTAATTATTAAAGTGCCTTGGACCATTATAAACCTACAGCAATAGAAAGTCACAAAAAGGGTTGCTTATATTATGAGCGCTCCACTACCCAGTAGATTATCTTTTACACTGAAGAACTTCCACAATAGAGGAAGATTGCCTTTTCTTCTGCTTCCCTGTCATCTAAGGAATAGAAAAATGTACTGATAAGAAATCTGCATATTCATTAATATTTCTTTTTAATATATTTGCATCTGTATTTATTACTTTCAGATTCCTTATAGGTTCTCTTTCTAGTTTTCTATTTTTGTTTTCTTGTTCTAGCTTGAGTTAGTTTATGTACAAGGTTTAGGGATTTTAAAAACTCTAATTATGAAACAAAAAATATATAGAATCATTATTTTCTTACAGCAGTCCTAAAGCTGTCTACAAGGTCATTGCTTAGAAATAGCAGGACTTTTTCCTGTATTATTTTTTCTATCCTGTCTCTTATGAAATCTAAAAAACATTAGGACTCAGGGCAAGTGATTCTACTATCTCACCCCAGTTTCACACCAATGTAACTGCCCATTTCACTAAGGATTATTCTAGTTTAAAACCATGTCACAGAGAGAGAAGTAATAGCAATGAAGTGATAGAAATGATCACATGGACAATATTCTTAAAATCTAAATTTATTTACCGTACCTACATATTTCCTTTCAATTCTTAACTGAACTGACTATCTCTTAAGCATAGGTGAATTATGTCAGTTTGACTACTTATTTTCCCCAGTAGGATTGACTGTATTTACTTGCTAGCCACATGAGTTTGTCCAATATTTCAGCAGAAGCATCCAGAGCAACTCTATTCTTCTCCAAACCCACCTTTGGATTTCCGCTAAAATTTCTAGCCAGAGTTACAGCTGATGAGGCCATTCAGAATGAAAACATATTGAGTGAGTAATTACATGGTCTTTCTTAAAGGGAACACCCATCTTCAAGTGTATTATCAGGACAGAGAAACAACCTTGTACATAACAGTACACTAGAAGTAACAATCTTTGAAAATGTTGTTTAGTGTAATTAATTTATTCTTGTGCCTTGCTATTGTACTATGTGATTTAACAGTTCTATTTACTTGATAAATATGGGCCATTTAAGATTGTGCCATATGGATGAGCATATCTTCTCTCTCACAGGTACACACAGTGAACAAGATGAAAATTACATTTCATGGCCTGACTAATTGGAGACACACAGAAAGAAACTGTTTTATATAAAATACAAATTACTCTTCTGATCTTTCTATATAATTTTATAATTTAATTATTAACAGTCTTTATTAATCATAAATTATGTATCATAAATTATGCTTTTACAGTATTAAATAGATACAATATCTTATTGATTTGACCAAAATATTCCTCTTACCTTTAATTGTAGATTTGCATAAGCTTGCAGTGGAGAAGTATTTTACAGTGGTTCATTAATCAATAGTAAAGACAAAAAGTGCAATAGTTAACTGAATGACGTAATACTAAATTTACTAAATTACAGCCATGTCTGTATGCAAAGTTGTATACTAGCAAAACCATTTCTTTCAGATTTAGAATTGCTGGAAGAGTCACCTAGGAAAATTCATATAATAGATCTGTGAAATCATACATGCAGATCAGAAGCTGACAAATCCATTTAAAAATAGAAATTTAGAATCAGATTTGAAATAAAAAGAGGGATTTAGAAACAATGCTGATGTTCTAAGCCCAAGAGGGCAATTCTGAAGCAGTCTGTTAAGCTACTATATCACAATAATTTAGGTCATTACATCACAGTCATAGAATGGTTGAAGCAAGAATGCAGCTCTTAGTATCATCTAGTCCAAGCCCACTGTTCAAGAAGAATAAGCTAGAGCAGATAGTTAAAGACTGCATCAGGTTAAGTCTTGAGTATCTCCACCACATCTTTGTGCAACTTGTTTGACCACTGTCATATGTTCAGATGGAATTTGATGTGTTTTAGTTTGTGCCCATTGCCTCTTGCGTACCTTACCTCTAGGTGTATCAGCCTCTCCTCTCAGTTTTGTATAATTTGAAAACTTTCTGAGGGTGCCCTCTGTTCCATTGGCCATGTTATTAATGAAGAGGTTGAACAGTACTGTCAGCAGTATCAACCCCTGAGGTATACAGCTGGCCTCCAGCTGGACATTGTGCTACTAATCACAATCCTTTGGGCAAGGTCATTCAGCCAGTTTTCAATCCACTTCACTTGTAGATTATCTGACCCATGCTTGGTTATCTTGTCTATGATGTTAAGGGAGACGGTGTCAAAATTTTTACTGAAATCAGGATAAATAATATCCATAGCTCTCCTCTCTTTCACCAAGATAGTCATCATAAAATGCTATCAGGTTGGTCAGGAGTGTTTTCCCCTTTACAAATCCATGCTGACTATTTCCAGTCACTTTCTCACCCTTCATATGTTCAAAAATGTTCAAGCATGGGTCAGATAATCAATGTGATGCATAGCAGAAAACTTTTCCTTGTTGGCTTCTGGATCAACTGTGTCAGGGATTTGTCATCAATGAACTCCATGAATTTCCTAGATTTTTCATCTCCTGCTGTGTTGTCTTTCCAACACATATTAGGGTAGTTAAAGTCTCCTGTGAGGATCAAGACCTGTGAGCATAAGGCTTCTTTTGGTTGTTTGAACAATTTTGACCCCAAAGTGCTCGTATGTCTACTGATTTGTCCCAAGGTAGAGCTCCATACATTCCAGCTGCTTTCTCATAAGGGGCAACTCCATGCCTTCCTAAAAGCCTGTATCTCTCCAACACACCTATACAGTCATGTGAGCTATCTTACCACATCTCCATGGTCTCGATAAGGTAATAGTCATGTGTGGGGTTAGAATTTCTTTACATTCTATTTCTGGGAACCATGAATGAATGTAGGGTTAACATTGTCTTGCAGGATAGTTCCATGCACTGTGCACAGGAAGGACAGCACTGGCACAGAAGGGAAACAGAGTTGGTATGGATTAACAAGACCAGATAATGCTTCCATGATTCAACAATAAAAGAGGAAAATTTGACCAGGGAAGTTGGAATTCCCTGAGCCTATGGGCAAACCCAAGTCTCTCCTCCAAAGAAGAAGTCATGACCTGCTTCCTGCTATCCTGCTTGATAACCTTGGCTATGTAAATCGCTGCGTGTTCAGATATTAAGTTTTGTCTAGTATTAGTGAATTACAAGACTTGTTATCGTTTCATCTAGGATAACTGTACTACTAAAACAACCCAGATAATTGTAACACTGATTGGTATTTTTATTCATTACTGTGCTGTTATTCACTATAAATTGTTTATCCCTAAAGCTGTTGCTTGATACGTGGTACTATGTCTTATATCTGTAACTAGGTGGGGCAACCTTAAGTCCTTCCACCCAACAGCTGCTGATAGACTTCAGTCCATCAGTTCAGTGTTACCATTCGCAGGTACCATAAATAGGGAAGCATTTGTTTCTAAAATACTGACTACGTCTGTATGAGGTCTATTCTTAAACACACAAACCTTTTTAAGAAAAATAGGTATCTGTCTATATCTATATATTCTTCAGGGTTTACCCCAATACCTGTTGTCCTTGTAGTCTGTCTTTGTACAGAACTTGTATACACTAGGCCAGATACGCATAATGGGTCTTCGGAGAGTCCTGTAATTGTGGCATTGATGTTAACAACAACAATGATAATAATACTTTCTATGTCAGTGAAAATGTCCTATTTTTTTTTTTTTTCTTTTTTTTTTTTTTAACTTTTCATAACAGAGTGGCTATGATGTTAATTTCTTGCACTAAAATAAGCATACATTTTCCATTTGGGAAGATACAGTGGTGGACAGGTGATGTAACAATTTGTACTTTATTTATAGAAAGAGCATCACAGTTACCATTGTTAAAATGTTTCTAAAAGTTGACAGAAAGATATAAACATCTACCTAATTGTTCAGAAACAATGTGGAATGTACTGTACAAACCTAAAAGTAGATGTTTCCTTCCTAAAGAAAGATAATGAAAACCCTTCTGTCCAGTTGCAGTATTAGTGAGAGCTGCAGAATATCAGGAAGATCAGACCATTGCCTGTTGTTATCATGAAAATGATAAAGTATGGTTTTGCTAACCATTCTGGTCCACACTGATCACACAATTGTTCAAACTAATGTAAGCTCTGTAGGAAGATAAGGTTGCAGAGCAAGGAACAGAAAGCGTCCAAGGGCAAGAGGAGCAAATCAGAATTCTAATGAGAATCACAAAAGATCTAGATATAATTAACTTCATTAAATTGCCAGAAAGCATTGATTTTTTTTTTTTAATTTTTATTTTTTTTTCCTAAAATCAACAGCATTAGTAAGGATGTATTGCAGGGGTGCTACAGGGGTGGTTGCTGTGACAAGATGCCAGAAGCTTCCCCCCTGTCTGATAGAACAAATTGCAACCAACTCCAAGAAGGATCTACCTCTGGAGAAAGTCGAGCACATCAGTGACAGTGCCTCTGTGATAATATATTTAAGAAAGGTTAAAAACTGCTGCATTAACTGGGAGAGGAGAGTGAGAATGTGAGAGAAACAACTCCTCAGACACCAAGATCAGTGAAGAAAGAGGGCGAGGATGTACTGCAGGCACTGCAGCTGAGATTCCTCTGTGGCATGTGGTGAAGACTATGATGAGGCAGACTGTCCCCCTGCAGCCCATGGAGGTTAATAGTGGAGCAGATACCCACCTGCAGCAGATAGCCACCACACCAGAGCAGGTGGATTTAGAAAGCTGTGGCACAGGAAGCTGTGGAGACTACATGCTGGAATAGGTTTCTGGTAGGAAATGTAGCCCATGGAGAGAGGATTTGGTTTTTTTTTGGCAGGACCTATGCCCCTGCAGGGAACAAAGGCTGGAACAGTCTGTTCCTAAACAGTTACACCCTATAGAAAGGACCCATGCCGGAACTGTTTTTGAAGAACAGAAGCCTGCAGGAAGAACCCACATTGGAGAAGGCTGTGAAGGACTGCCTCCAGTGGGTAGGACTCCAGAGTGGAGCAGGGGAAGGCATGAGAAGGAAAGAGCAGCAGCAATGAACTGACCACAACATGTAATGAACTGACCACAACCCCCATCCCTGAACCCCCTGTACTGCTTTGGGGTAGGAGATAGAATAAAGGGGCAGGGGTGCCAGGGGGTAGGGGAAGCAGTCATTTTAGATTTTTTTCTTATTCTTTGTTTTCATTACCCTGCTTTAATTAAATGGCAATAAATTAAATAATTTATCCAAGCCAAGTCTGTCTTGCCTGTGATGGCAATTGTTGAGTGATCACCATGTCCTTACTAGTGCCACGTTAAGGGTGAGGGTGTGAAGTTTCCCTGCCAGAGCTCCAAGGGTTTGCACTGACCAGTTTTGCAAAGTCAAAGTATGAAAAGTATGTCTGAGAATTCTGTTTCAGAGCCTGCCTAAGGGCTTGCAGAGACAGTTTTGCCTGTCTCAGAGCCCCAACTAAAGGTTTGCACTGAGAGAGTAGTTACCTGTTTCAAAGTCCTGCTAAGGACTTGCACCGAAACAGTTTAAAAGTTAAAACAGGTACAGCTGATTTGTCAAAGCGACAGGTACAGTAGATTTGAAATGGCTACTGATAAACACACTAACTGCAAAAGCAGTAATCGAGCTTGAGTTAGTAATTCCTGGGTAACATCTGATGCAGCAGGAGATGCAAGTCTTTGTGATAGCACTAATAATACTGTTAGGAAAAGTTACGCTGTACACTGAAGATGTAATTCTTACCTAGAAGATGTCTCTGCCTTTGGTCAAGGAAGAGGAATATAGCCTGTTGTCTGTGTCTTCTGGACTTTCAAACTTCTCTCTATCACTAAGGGCAGAGGTATTCCCTTTCATATCTCACATAATCTCACGGCTGCAAACATCTTAAACTTTCTCCTGTAGTGCACTGAATTAGCCTGTATTCTGGTCGCATTGCAAGCTATGCCATTATCCCACACCTATACCCACAAGCTTTTTGTCATATTTTCTTCCCATGTCCTGTTGGGGAGGAGGACTAATAGAGTGGCTTGGTGGGTAGGTGGCAGCTAGCCAAGGTCAACCCACCACAAAGGATGACAAAGCTTAAGTCTGTTGGTTAAACTGGCTTAAGTTTGTTGAACAGCACAAAGGAATTAAATGTCCCTATTGAAAAGCTGCCAGCTCTCAAAAGAGTTGAGAAATGTCTATATTAAAATAATTCTTAAAAGGGAAAAAAAAAAAATTAAAAAAAGAAAATAAAAATCAGGCCATGTCTCCATGCATTTGAAGGCATATTTTTGAGTCATCTCATCATAACATTATGCATCCTGCAGATACCCTGCTGTATCACATAAGGACATATGGACACATGGCTGCTTGGTCAAATTGCACAAAGCCACAACAACGCCAAACTCAAAACTAGAAGCAGAGGAAAGTAAGAAAGAGGAAAGTACTTGTCTACCATTAGAGTAATCTGTTTCAGTATTAAAATGGATATGGAGTCTCTGTTTTTAAAACTTCTTCATTTCAGAACATGCTGTACCTCTCAATCCAGTGATCCAACTGGTTACCATAGGAACAGTGAAAAACTTTCATGATTTGAAGGTTAAATCTGCAATAGTTTCTATATATGGCTACAGGAATAGGTCTAGCCTGATCCTGTAAAGGGATGTCTATGACTGTTAGACCCTTCTGACATCCTGTAAAGCTACCTATATACCTAATATTTAATAAAGAAAAAGATGTGAGAGAAGGTGATTACAGGAGAAATGATAGTCTTTAAATTAAAGTCTATGGTGTATCAGCAAAGTAGATGTACCCAAAAGAAACACCATGGAAAAAAAACTTTCTAATCATATTAATGGGAGATTCTTTTGTTTTCTTAATTTCTAATAAGGTCTCTATATTTTAGATCATCTAAGTTTTACTTCAGCAACACAGTATTCATATTTGGATAATTATGTGCAATCTGTTGTACTCACTGGCAGCTTTTGCACTTTTTTTTTTACATTTAACACTTTTGAAAAGTTGGGGGGGAAAAAAAACAAATGTGAAGAATGGAAAGCACAAATGTGCATTCCTTTTCCAAAAACATATTTCAGTCTTTAGGGAGCTGTTAGGCTTAGAATTAATGCACTTTTTACCCTGCTTAGATACCCAAACAGTCTTTGCTGTCCTGGATGACATCAGCTGGGAGGAGAAGGCCTTTGCAGTGCCCAGGAATGGATCCTCAATGTTGCTCAGCTGGCATCATCTACTGTCACTGGTGACACAGATGACTTGACCAAATGATTCCTCACTAGCGTGACTGCTCTTCCTTGGTTTGGCATTGTATACCCTTCTATGTTGGTATTTTGACTCCCAAATCCTTCTGCACCAAAGAATTCCACCTTAACAACCACAGCTCTATAAATTTGCTTTTCTTATCTCTCCACAGACTTTCTCACATCTTTTTCTTAGCCATGTTAATCAAAGATCGGTAGCTCTGTCGTGGCAGATTTGATCCTTGGAATCTTGGATCCCAAACCACTTAGAGAGGAAGAGAAAGCATAGAACAGGAAGATGGAACACTCGTTCCCAAATTATTTATTAAGTAGATGATGGAAAACACAATCAAGAAAACAAAGGGGAAGTAATAGTTGCCTTGGAATGGTGATATGAAAAAAGTACAGTATCTACAGTTATCTTCAAGAGTGTTTAGTCCCTTAGGCTGTCACCATAATAAAACCTTAACAGAAGGGTATTATTCTCAAAAGCAAGATGGGATAGAATGTTACGAGAAAGTAAGAAAAGCTGAAGATCACCGAGGATAAAAAAAAAAAAAAAAACCACCTTGTCTCTACTTTTGTAGTTATTTGAAAGTCATATGTAGATTTTAGAAATCTAAATTATTAAAGAAATACACAAATAAGCCAAGCTTACAAAACAAAGTGATAATGATTTATGTCAACAGATCCCGTGACAGATTAACATCATATTCTGTGTGACTGCTTATATATTATTCTGTTTATTCTTATTAAAAACTATTTCTATGTTTGGATCCAGATGAAAACCAGGGAAAAGTATTTGAAAGCAAGGAAAATGTTTAAATATTCTTTTTAAACTGTTTTATTATATTATTCAATGTGAACAATAAAACTATATGTCAGGAGGTATGAGCTATGATTAGTTAGTAAAAACTTGGATTTCATGGTTTTAAGCTCAAGACACTAAGTATTCTGTTGCCCACAGTACCCTATGCTTCTGTGTTTCTTATGTTTATTTCAAATCCTGCCTGACCAGCCTAGTGCCCTTCTATCATGAAGTGACTACATTAGTAAACAAGGGAAGAGCTTTGATTGTCATCTGGACTTCTGTAAGGTCTTTGACTTGGTCCCCCACAACATCCTCTACTCTACATTGGAGTGATATGGATTTGATGGGTGGACTGTCCTATGGATAACAAATTGATTGGAAGGATGCATGCAGAAAGTGGTGGTCAACAGTTCAATATCCAGATGGAGATTGGTGACCAGTGTTGTCCTTAGGGGTCCATACTGCGACCAATGCTGTTTAATACCTTCATCAATTACATAGACAATGGAATTAAGTTCATCCTTAGCAAATTTGCAGACAACACCATGCTAAGTACTGTGGTTGACTCCTGATGAATGTCTTCCAAAAGGACCTGGACAAGCTTGAGAAATGTGCCTGCATGAATATTATGAGGTTCAACAAGGGCAAGTGCAAGGTCCTGCACTTGGTTCAAGGCAATCCCTGGTATCAATACAGGCTGAGGGATGATGGAATTTAAGCCTTGTAAAGAAGAACTTGGGGATATTGGTGAATTAAAATTTGTACATAAATCAGCAGTGAGTACTTGCAGCCCAGAAAAGCCAACTGTATTCTGGGCTTCATCAAAAGAAGTGTTGTCAGCAGGTTGAGGAAGGCAATTCTTCCCCTCTACTCTGCTCTTGTAAGACCCCACCAGGAGTACAGATTTCAATTGAAGGCATTAAAAAAAAAAAAAAGATTTTTGTACCATTTTACCTAATAGCAAATTTGTTACAACAAATTCCTTTAAAGAGGGATTTAAACACAAGTCCAATAATGAAATAACGAGATGGTATCTATGAAAGGGACTGAATTTGTAAATAAATTAAAAACTCAACAACATAGGACATAAGTAAATCCACCGGTTTGGTCCTCTAATAATAATAAAATAATAAATTCCTTCAGTGAACTACTTTGATGCCAACTGATTGCAACTAAATAAATTGCACAGTAGGTGTGTCATAGTTTAATGAAAACTACAATTTTACTCTGAGTTCTCTGTCCATCACCTCAGTCTGAGTTTTTTCTCTTTGTTCCAAGCCTAATGTAAGTTTCATAAGACAGAAAACAAGTAATTTTTAAGTAAAAGATGTGCATATTTTTGCATTATTTATATATTACTGAACACAACTGTAATTCACCAGGGCCAACTGTATTCTGGGCTGCATCAAAAGAAATGCTGTCAGCAGGTTGAGGGAGGAGATTCTCCCCCTCTACTCTGCTCTTACAAGACTCCTGCAGGAGTACTCTGTCCAGCTCTGGACCCCTCAGGACAAGAGAGGACATGGACTTGTTGAGCAGGTCCAGAGGAGGGCCACAAAAATGATCAGAAGAACACCTCTGCTATGAGGACAGGCTGAGAGAGTTGGGGTTGTTCAGCCTGGAGGAGAGAAGGCTCTGGGAAGACTGTATTGCAGCCTTCCAGTATCTGAAGGGGGCCTACAAGAAAGCTGAGGAGGGACTTTTTTCAAGGGCATGGAGTGATGGGACGACAGATAATAGCTTTAAACTGGAAGAGGGTAGATTTAGATTAGAAATTAGGAAGGACATCTTCATTGTGAGGGTGGTGAGACACTGGAATAGGCTGCCCACGGAAGGTGTGGATGGCCCCCTCTTTGGTTGTGTTCAAAACACGATTGTGCAACCTGGTCAAGTGGGATGTGGCCCTGCCTGTGGCAGGTGGATTGGCACTAGATGACTTTAAGGTCCCTTCCAACCAGAACCATTCTACCATTCTGTAAATTAATATTAAATTGTACATGCCAAATTATGGTAATAAACCTAGTGGACTGCATTCTAAGCATATATGACTATCTTACCTCAACTCTCCACTCAAATCGTGCTAAACGTCACTTAGAAGGTAGGGACGAGTGGGAATCAGGATATAAAAATAATTACAAGGGGAATACCTATCCATCCACAAATGGTGGGGGGAGAAATTTGAAAGTCTAGGAGATACAGTCAACAGGGTTCACTGCCCTTCCTCAACCAAAGACAGAGATACCTTCTTGGTAAGAATTGTGCCTTCAATATACAGTATAGCTTTTCCTAATTTACATTATATTTTAGCACTATTACAAAGACTGGCACCTCCAACGGTGTCGGTTGTCACCTGGAAATTACTAACTCAAGCTTGATTATCACTTTTGCTCTTTGTGCATTTATCAACAGATATTCCAAATCCATTGTATCTGTTGTTTTAATAAAGCAGCTGTACCTGTTTTAACTTTTACACTGTTTCAGTGCAAGTTCTTAGGAGGACTCTGAAACAGGTAACTACTCTCTCAGTGCAAACCCTTAGTGAATTATTATTATTATAGAATTATTTCATTACAGATATAAGTCCTCATGTTTGATAGCTCATGCTGACCCAACATGCTTGTTGGGTCACTAGGATTTCCATCCAGGAAATTTCTTATCCAGGTTTCTCTGCCTACTGTTTTTTCCAGTGTTACTGGATGGGTTTTTTTGCATTATTGTTAGGGTTGGATCAAATCAGTTTTGAAATATAAAGGTAGCTTTGAATGTATAGGGTTCTATGTCATCTCTTTTCACAACTAGACACTACCTGCTTTCTAAGAGTAGGTCAGAGATGCCAGTAATCAGTTTCACAATAAACGTGTTGTTGTTACTCGAAAGTTGAGTAATGTCTTTTGTTCATAGTGGATTTATTCAAATTGAATGCAGGATTACAGATACAGTGTATTATAACTTCACCCAAACATTTAAACTCTATCTACAAAAAGAAGTCTTGCTTTTTATGGGTCATCAATTCTCAGAAAAGATTTCTGATACACTTGGGTAATCTGGAAAGCCCTCCTCTCTCCTCTTTTTTTTTTTTTCCCCAGAGCCCTTAGAAATACCAAGAGGGGGGGGAAAAAAAAAAAATAAATGTATATATATATATCTATCTCTTACAGGCAATGTCGTAAGCCAATATTTAATATTCTCAAAATCATAATATATACTTCTAATATATAGATTACTGATTTTAAATTAACAAGGACATCATAAAAGAAGTGTGGTGATGGCATTGGCAAAAGGAAAAAAAGACTGGCAATTAATAGATAAACTTTAGATAAATTTATTTTGTTTCCATCCATTACTTGTTAACTACCCTCATCTATGGTGTCATTTATTTGCAACTGTGTTTTATGTTCCTGATCTCACTGCCATCTTTGAATCAGATTTGTTCTGTAGGTATCACACCAACGTTGTGGTTAAGATTTTATCACTCTGAAACTATGAACTTGGCTCTCCTCATGAAGAGCTGAACCTTTGTTGTTTTATGTAGAATTCTAAAACTAATACTGCATTTCTATGGGGCCTCCTGTGCCGAGTATCTCCGTGAAGAACATTCAGCAGACAATGAGAGTCTGAAAACAGGATTTTCTTTATATTCAAACAGTTGAAAAATAACAATCTTTGTTATTTCAAAATGGATTTAAAAATATATTTTCTTCAGTTTCTTAGCATTAAAGAGCAATTGTGTTGATTTTCACAGTACTATTATGCGAATTCTTAAGATATTAGTAAATTCTTTAGTAGACAAAGGAAAAATAAATAATATATTTAGCAACCATTCTTTCTATTTCATAGCTAGTCTTTTAACAAGTCAGAACTACCTTAGATACTGTTAAATTTCAGCATTAGACTATATATCTGAAATGATGGACTTCAACATTCCCAGATGAAAGAGAATGAAGATGAAAGAGGATGAAGACTAGCACAGAGCACAAAATCACTATGCAAACATAATGGTGGACATATCCAAAAAAACCAAAAAAAACCAAAAAAAAAAACCCAAAGAAATAATACCTGCAATGGTGTCCAAATAGTCTACAAATTTACTGCTTCATATGGGATCTGCCATCAGGAATTCATAAAATCCATGTCATGATTTCTTCTTAAGCTATTTGCAGTTACGGTGGTTTTGTGGGAAACCATAATGTCTGAGTGGAGAAATAAGAGTGATTTTAGTTTTGCTAGAAAATATTAACTTGACAAAACAAAAAATTTCATTAAAACAAAGAGTAAGTTCTCTTCAAATAAAAATATAAGACCTTAACATTTTCTTTTTATCAGCTTTAACTGGAATTAATTCCTGAAAACAAGGTATTAATTGGTAAGACCTGCAGATGAGAGTAGAAGCATGCATAGAAACGTTCACTCCACAGATTTGTAATTTTTTTCCTTTTCAATTTTTTTTTTTTCTATTTCTTGCTAGTCACTTTCCTTCCCATTGCCTCAGCACAAATAACTAAATAAATAATCAAATCTCTTGATCTCTATAGATAATTAAAAGTACCATGCAAATTAATTTTATAATACAATACATATGTTTAGGTTCCAACTTGTTAGAGAACACTGTTTTTACTGTTGTTTTGTTTGTTTGATATGGAAGAACTTTAAAACTATTTGAATTGAATTTTCAGATTAATATTGCAAAATACTAGCAAATTTGTGCAACAGTGTTTTTCCTTTTTCTCGTTTTTTCAAGAAGAAATTTATTTCAATATGAATTGACTGATTGATTGCTATCTAGTTTTAACATTATTTTATAGAGCACATATGTACTTAAATGCAAGTGTTGTGACTTCCCCAGAGAAAACATAAATCTCAAAATGAGGCAGTACAGAGCAAAACAGATTCTGAAGAAATATAAACCAATCTCTACTCTGCCCTGAATATCCCCTCTGAGAATCATCCTTTATGTAGGATTTAGCTTGTTCACACTACAGCTGTATTATATTTCTGTTTCGTTAGTGCACAATATTTTCTTTTCATAATACAGAAACTAGTCAACAGCAGTGTAAGATAAACTTGGACTTGTGCCAAAAAGAGGCTTAGGAGAAATAAAAATAGTAAATTATTAGTGAAAAACTCAGTTAAATATCATAAGTCTATCTCACTCTATGTCCCTGTCCCCAGAGGAACAAATCCAAACTTGGAATGCATATACAAACTGATCTGAGCACCATTTTTGTTTTACAGTCAGATGCAAATGGTGATTCAACCTCAAATGTTCCTCTGGGTGACTTATAGAAATATTATCAAAGCACTATTTCTAGAAATCTTGCTTCAGTGACAGAAAAGTTACTCTCTTTTTTTTGTTTTTGTGGTTTTTTTTTTTGAGATGGCTTCTGCGTGTTCCCACTCATGGGATCTATCACTGAAAATGCATCTCTACACTGACGATTAGGATGTCTGGAGGCACAACTTACCTAAGGACATACAGAAGTTAATTAATCACTGAAACTGTAGACAAATCTTGAGTTTTCTTGGTGGCAAATGTGGGTTTTAATTAGCATTTTATTACATTGGTTGGAAGGAGATGGAGAGAGTACAAATACTAAATAATGCAAATTTAATATACCATAGAGCATATATGGTATTGCTACAATTCAGTGAAGACTATTAAAAGTTCATGAATTTTTAAATATTATTTCTGTGTTTGTTAAACTGTCAGTTAAAAAGTATGATGGACTTGCTCCATAACTTCAGCTGATCTTAGTAGGAATTTAAACTCCCTTCCTGTGTTTTGAAACCCACATAAGACAATAGTCAGTATGAAGAATTCACGTTTTATCATTCTATGTGTCATCTTACAGGTACTCCTGAATATATACTACTTCTTTCACAGTTGATAGCTCCAAAGGAGAGATATCACAATCCCCAAACAATAATATCCCTAAATACATTTATGACTTGGTCTTCCCCAAAACATACAGAAGTTCTTGTAACAAATGCTACTAATAAACTCTGCAGTGCTTGCATCAGTTACAAGCTGTGGTAAGTCCCAACCTCCTTATTGCAATTTTAAATCATGATCAGGCAGAAAGTTATGACAACTTCTAAGAAATGATTCCACAACTTCCATGTGAGCATAAGCAGAAAATATTTAATGTAATTCTAATTGGATACCACTGAAATACAGAAAGATCCAACAGTGGTGGAGGGGCAATAGGTCTTATATTAATCAGCCTTATATTAGAAAATAAATTATTAGAAAAAAAATTGTAGATGTTACAGCTAAAATGTTACAGTTAAACAGATGGCTATGACAAAGATTTAAGCTGTTGCCTTTTAGCTGAGCTATAGACCAAAAATGCCAAGATGTGAAATGTGTGATAATCTACCCCTGAAGTAACAAATTTGTTTATCAGCCTTTCCAAATTGTTCACATTGAGCAAGGATTTCAACCTGGCAATTTTTCTTAGAAAGTAAGAAATTTTCCATTAACAGATTAAAAAACACATCCATAGGCAAAGCAGAGCACAACGTAGGTAGATCTCTTATTCAGTCAGCAAATGTTTGAAGGAAAAAAAAAAAAAAAAAAAACACACCAAAATTTTAATTTCACTTAGGATGATTTTTGTGTGATTTTTATATTTGCAATTAGTATCATATACTTAATGTCTGTAGACCATCTAGTCCAACCTTCTGCCCAAAGCAGCCCTAATTTCAAAGTTAGGTCAGTTTGCTCAGGGCCATATTCTTCTGTTGACCACTTGCCTGACATAGAAGGATATTATTATCAACAGGCAAACAAAGTCCTCCCTCTGCTCTTAAATCATACACCAGACATCCAAAGTGCCAGACAAGCAGAGGGAGAAAAAAGTCAATGCACTCACAGCATATTATGTGAAGAAGGGAGCAAACTGACCAAAGAACCATGCATGGTAGGTGGAACCATAGAGACAAGAAGTCCAATTATGTAGTAGTTCCTCAGAGAGAGACTCATCTTACCCCACCATCCTGGGAACTCCACTTGCTATGAAGAGTCAGGGAGCCCTTCCAATAGCCAGAATCCCCACACAGCATACACATTCTTTAAACAAGCTCCCAACACCATCACAAGCAGAGTCAGCTCTTATAGAGGTGGCTTCTTGCCCCAACTCCAAGTTAATGTGGAAGTAGGGACACCTGATGGCAATCTCCTAACCAGTTCCCACCCAAGGCTGGCCAGATCCTAGGTGAAAAGCAATCAGGAGGGTCTTTCTTGCCTTATTGTGGACATCATCTCTATGCCAGCCCTGGTTCAGGACTGGGGGTTTAACCCCAGCACTTCACGCAGCCAGTTGATTTTTGAAAATCTCTAAAGAGGAAGATTCCCCAGCCTCTTTGGACAACCTGCTCCAGTACTTCATCACTATCACTGTGAAATGCTTTTTTCTTCAGATAGATTTCCCTTGCTGCAGCCTTGTTACTAGTGCATCTGTCCTTTTGCTGTGCACTTCAGTGTCTCGTTCCATTTTTTTAATATGATCCCCTGCCTCCTTTTTGGATCGCTGTAATTAGTTTGTCCTCCTTTAGTTATCCCTGCAGGATAAATAAACCCAGCTCCTTCGGTTTCTTCCCATACTACATGTGATCCAAGCTCCTGACAATCTCAGTGGCCATCCACTGGACTACGGTTTGTTTGTGTGTCTTGTCCTGGGAGCCCTAAATCTGGACATTGATTTGCCTTGGAAATTATTTGGTGTTGTAAATGCAGGCTAGAAGGAAATAAGCTTTTCCCTTCAGCTGTTGTTTTTGCTCTTGTTAAAACAGCCCACTAGGCAATTATCTTAAGCACGCATTGCTGACTTGTTCAGTGTCTTGTCTACCAGGACTCATAGGTCCTGTTCTGAAAAGCTACAAAATCAGACTGCAGGCCGTAGTAATGCAGAGTTATGTCCCAGATGCACATCTCACTCATCTGTTAAGATCCTGTTGTCTCATTCCTCCATCTTGCTGAGGTCTTTCTACACGGCAACCTTGTCCTCTCACACATTGATGGCTCATGTCAATTAGGTGTCACGTGGAAACACGCTAAGTGTGCATTCTGTCCAATGAACCAAGTAGCCACTCAGTATACTTAGGGTACAATTCTCCCTGTTTTTAAGTTTTAAGGAATAAGACCTTCATCTCTTATAGCTAGATCAACTTTACGTATATTCTTAACATTGCAAGTGTATCCCCTGCATCACCACTGAAGTCCTGAACAGGCATTTATTTAATCATCATTTTGATTCAATACAAATTCCTAAATCCTGATAGGATCCTGTTAGTCAGAACATTGCACTTTCTTAATATAAATAGCGTGATGGTAGTGTTGTCACCACTACCATCCTCTCAAAGAAACTGTTGCCATAAGTAGCTGATCTTAGGAGTGTAGTAACTCTACCTATTCTTACTTAGTAATAAATCTTGTGGAAAGGGGTCTTATGCCACCATACGTCAATAGTTTTCCTGGTTTTGCAAAGATTATTTTCAGCAGACTTAAAAAATATGTCAAGTTATTTTAGAACTATAGTGCTACCACTGACATTCTAAAATTAAACAATATCTATTTTTTTATGAATTCTGTTATGATAATTTATACAAAATCAAAGTCTAACTTCTGAAACACACATCTTTTACAACTATGATTCATTCTTTAAAATTAATAACAATATTTTTTATTAACAATGACAATGACAGGTCTAAGGGTACAAATGTAATGAGAAAATAAAACCATATTTTCACTGGAATAAAATATGCTTTTTTTTTTTTTTTTCAAATTCTCCATCTCTTAAAGAGTTTTATACTTTTAATCCTATATTGCTAGAAGTTATAAATAAATGGGTGAATAATCCCCATTTATTCAAACTGTGATGTGGGAACCTTGGCTGGTTGGAGGAATTGGAATGCAAGCAGATAACCGTGTGTCCCTAAAGAGGCTGGGAACTGAGAAAAGGAACTGCCAGAAGAAGCTGCCAGACCGTCAGGGAACCTGCTAGACCACCCGAAAAGCTACTAGACCACCCGAGAAACTACCAGGCCACCGGAAGAAACATGAAGGAAGTTTCTTGAAGTTACAGGAGAGAGAAAAAGTTGTCCAATCATGAATTGTTGATCCTTTTCTAAGCCAATCATATATAGACACATGTATAAGAAAAGGTATAAAAAGCCTTGTTAGAACAATAAAAGTGGGTTTGTTGCTCACAAGCTTCTGTGTCGCGTCTGTGTCAACAGCAATACTGTGGGTTAATTCTTCAATAACTGAAATGGGTAAGACTTTCTCTGGTTAACTCAGGATCAAGATAGTAATCCTTACCTAAAAGGAATATATTAAAAGCTTCCTATTTTATACTTTATTTTTCTTACTGAGTTTAATAAGTTCAGTACAACCCATTAGGTCAAAGGGAAAAGTGATTTTTAAACTAAAACGTTAAGAAACAACTGTAGCTATCACTACATACATTATGGAAATATCCAGGCACTTTAGGGCAAAAAAACACTGTATCTGATGGAAAAGGGAGGGAGTCAAAAAGTCAAACCAGGCAGACACAAACAGCTAAGCCTAATTTAACACCATATGTGAAATGAGAAATACTGACAAGCACACCGTGAAAATGTCTGAGGAAGCCTCTTTGAATAGAAGTCACTTTACTTACCAGTAGTGACTCATCCACAAGTTTCATGAGGTTTTTATTTCATTATCTCCACACTGAAGGATTTGTGAAAAGATGGTTGGTCTTAATATACTAGATACCTAATATAATAAAATTTATAATTTATGGAAATTCTAGATTCTGCATTCTCTAGTGCATGACTCATCTCCCACCTAAACCCAAAGTCTAGTGAAATCCTGAGCCTGCTTTTGTATAGGTAAGCATAATCTAAACATTTTTTTTCAAGAAGACTGAATTGCAATACTCTGTGTGAAATTTTCTATTTTTTTTTTACTATTCTTTACAGCTCCCACATGAAAACAGGCATAACTGTTCAGCAAAACATCTTGCAGGGACATTATTACTAATATGGACGTATATAGTATACTAAGCTCTCTTCCAAGTAATTCTTTTACTTGAAGAAACATTGGACATATACGTTTAAGATACTGTGTACTTTACTGATTATTTTTGATTGTATATTTACTGTAAATTTTCAAGTGTCCAAGTTCCTGACATTTAAATGTAGAGTTTTAGTATTTTCTTTATTATCAAGAAAGAAAACTATAAGAATAAAGCATATCAAAGACTATTATCAATGTCTCCTCTTTCTTTCCTCACTCCTTAACAAGTATGATGTCTCCCCAAAATGACAAAGAAGAAGCTTTTACATTCTGTGCAACTTCAGCTCAAAAAAAACCTGTTAGCTGTAGAATCTCCTGATGGATTTTCTGCTTTGAATATACCAGTTCTTTGGTCTTCCTTATCAGGAAAAAAAACACTGGATCTTTGGTGCAGTTAAGACCATATATTCTCCCTATTAAGAAACACTTGTTCTTGAGGAATATTTTTAAAAAATATTAGAGACAAAAACTTAGATCCCCATCTCAGATCTTTGAAAGATGTTCAGGTAGTCCGAGAAGATACTAGCATGCAACACTTCTTGTATTTGTCTGTAATTTGTTATTTATATTCTAGTCACTAGATCACTGTTGTTTGTTTTATAGAAGTCATGTAACTGATTAAAGATATAACCTGTCCCAGTGTGAACTGCAATAAATTACTTTACTTTCCAGTTCTTAACCAATGAATGGGATCACAGGAATGTTTATCAGAGATACTGGGAGGACAATTATCTTTCTTAAAACAAAGATTTCCAATAAAATGAAATACTTTGTGAACTCAATGAAAATGTCCTCATCAAATAATCCTTGAATTAAACCTTGTAAATATCATACAGCTCTTTCTGTAGTATTGCTCTGAAATGCAAAAGTTGATGTACTTTAGATACTTAACTATTTTTATTCAAAATGCCAATAAATATATTTTATTCTTTTCAAATTGGAAGGAAAGAAAAATTTGCCCATTACATATGTAGTCTCATTATTCTATTTATGACATAAAGGAAGTCTATCCAGTTAACTTGTAACTCATAGGAAAATTTACCGCTGCATCTTTCTGAATTATTTTATCAGATATAATGATAATAGAAGTTAACTGCATAATTTACACAGACTATTGTGGAAATATTTTGTTGTCTCCGCATTTAATGCTATATATTTTATCAATGACTTTTTCAATGGCCTAGATTTGACAAAATCAGTGTCATAGTTATTAAAGATCTAGAATATTTTTTAAGTTAAACTATAGTTTTATGATTACATTTAAAATGGTTATTTATCTCAGTCACAGATAACCAAAAGATATTTCCAAAGAATGTAGAGATATGGATGTGCTAACTTTATGAAAGTAACCTTAAAGGAGACTGAAGTGCTGAGGAAAGTGAGAAAGCAGAGAAAAATAATTTTTAGGTCTTTTATATCACATTTTATTTACAATTTTATTTACAATTCTTCTTAATGACACTGCTAATAGAAAACACACTTCTAGCTTTCCTAGAGCTATGTCTTGTGGGAAATCCTAATGCTTTTCCCCAGAGAGTGAAAATACTGGACACAAAAATTGCAGTTTCTTGCTGCCATCACCAGCATTTACTTCATTGCTTGTGTTATGCCAGGGAAAACATTTTCTTTCAACACTGAACCATACCTGTGTTCTCTTCACCAAACACTTCCATTTCATTTTGTGGAAGTCCATTGTAAGAAACATCTTTATCCCATGAACAACAAACAAATTATCTTTTTTTTTTTTTTTAAATCTTCTCATTCTTATTTCTCTAAAGGATCTGTACTTTTTTCAAACATTTTCTTTAATCCTCTAAAAATATATATCAAATATATTATCTTTTCTTTCAATGTTAACCTTTTCAACTCATTTCTGCAAATAGAATGTAATATTCTTCAATAGTTATTTAATGCTTAGACGATTTAACTTTATTTTTGGACAAAGTTTACATAATGGCATGAGAGATGTAGAACACTTGAATTAAAAAAAAAAAAGTTATTTCATTCAGAACGTAATAGAATGACTAAACTTGTGTTGAGGGAGGAATCAGAACAAAAGAAATAGAGAAAAATCAACAGCATATTTTCATTACTAATGAAAAATGTCAAATAGTTGTTGGTTGTACATATGGTGACAACAGTGTTTCATCACATAGATCAGATTGCTTATAAAACACATTCCTGGTCTGCAGATGGCAATCAAAATAATAAGGGACTGCACATCACAAAATTAATAATATACTTAATATCATACAATTTCTGGATATAAGAATGTTATTGGGATCAAAAATGTGTACCATGAAAAATTACGATTAAAAATTTCACTAGCTTCTACATAATTTATGCCACAGTGTCTCTAGTTATATCAACTTTCTGATAAGACAAAAATGATAAATCGGATATGTATTAAGTTAAAGTTTTGAAGACTAAATGTTATGACTGTTATCTTTTTTTGTCTTGGGACATTATTCACTACTTTACTACTAAAGTAATCCTTACGACAAGATTCATCATCCTGATACACACATTTGTTCTTCCATCCTGTCTGAATGTTTGTAAAACAGCCACTATTTCTTAGTTTATTAGTGCAGAAAGAGGAACTTTCAGGTTTAGATGAGATTCCTGATGAAGTTCCTCAAGATTAGTATTGAGGCCAATTTCAGTTAATCATCTTCTGACTGCTTGCAGAACTAGGAAGGATACTAATGGGCAACACATGAGCCAGATCTCTCCCTCTGGTCTTAGATCATATGCAAGAGAACAAAGGTTCCCCATCACCAGAGGAATGAATAGACTGATGCATTCACTCACAACACTATAGCAAAAAAGAGAGTGAGTCAATTCCAAAATCAAATCATGGGGAAACAAAGAACTCAGGCAATCAGGCCAACCTCAATCATATAATAATTGCCAGGAGAAAGCTTCATAATTCCTCTCCTGTCTCAAATTTGTCCCACTGCTACTGGTAACTCTACTTACTGTGAAGAGTCAGAGAGCCCTTTCAAGAACCAGAACTCACACACAAAACATCCACAGAACAAAGAGACCATCCAACCCCACTGCAAATAGGGTCAGCTCTTATAGAGGTGGTTTCTTGACCCAACTGCAAGTTAATGTGGAAGGTGGGGGCACATGGTGGTGACCTCCTAATCAGTTCCCACCCAGGGCTGGCCAGAGCCTGAGTGAAAACTAGTCAGGAGGGTTCTTCTTTCCAGGTTGTGGACATCATCCATATGCCAACCCTAATTCAGGGCTGGGGGTTTAACCCCAGCACTTCATTTATTAAATTAATTAATTATATTGAAATAAAAATGTATGAATACAACAAGGAATGCTGATAATGACAAAGTTAAGTGGCATTATTTATATAGAACACCAAGAAATAAATGGCTGACATAGAGAACTAAGAGAAAAAATTTTTTTTTATTAAAAAAAAATTATAAGTAAAAATTCATTTAGGAATAAATGAAATACAGATTCTACAAAATCAAATCTCTTTCAGGATTAATTTTTACTGTGAGTGTGAAATTCAAATGCTAGAGACAGCAGATAAGAGTACAATATGGTCATATTTGCGTTTCATAAATCTTGTGAGATGCACCTGTTTGGTAGGAAAATGCAATTCTATGATGTAGGAAAAAAGTTTTATCCAGTTTAGGGCTGAATTATCTCCAGGATAGAGAGGAAAATATTTGCCATTTTTTCAAAACATTTTTGACACCTTTCCTGATATTCTTTGCAACAATCTGTGCAATTCTTTATTTAATCTCCTAGAAAATTAAGTATGTAGGAACAGTGATAAGAAATTCTGAAGACTTCTCAGAAATTCTGAAAAAAACTTTCCAGTATAAGGATTCTTTAAGAGATTAATAAACAAATAAATAAATAATAATACTTCACCTTTAGTTTGAGCTCTTTATGACAGTTTTGCATGGTAGTCTTATCAAATGATGAAAAGGCCAAAGTGAATGACCCAGGATATTCCACTTCTAATTTCTATCAATTTTGTTAGACTGTTTGAACTCCATTCTTACTGTCTTCAACTCTAACTGAATTTAAAAAACAAACAAACAAACAAACAAAAAACCAAACCACTAATTATGCTGCAATTCTTTAAATGCATCTTGCAAAAATAAGACAGTAAATATAGAAAATATTATTTTAGTAGCTTCAAAACTAACCCTATTAACATATTAAACAATATTATAAATTGTGAATATATGTAGTTTACATCTGTTTTTTCTTTCAGCTTCCTTAATGGACATAGGAGAAACTGGAATTCCTGTAAATTGATGCTGCATTTAACACAGGTACAAAGGAAAGGGTACAATGATGTCATATTTATACATCAGTAATTTCTGAATTAAAAGAATTAGAAGACAACCACTTACTATTTTTTTTTTTTAATGACTACTCTTGTCCACAAAGGTGTTATGTCAAATGCCTAGTGTGTGTGTAGCACATGGAGTGACCCAAACAACATTTAACATACTTAGTACTCCCTCTACTATAATATCATTTCAATTTCTTTCCCATGCATCCTAGAGTTTTTTCCATAGATTGAGAAAAATAAAAAGAAAGACACAGTCTGAGGAACTCAGTAGAACTTAGACAGAGGCTGAGCCAGGGCTCAGCAGCAAGATTAAGAATTGTCAAGTGCTGTACTAGATCCTCAGACATTTTATTCCTTCAGATAGTCCTGTTAATCAAAATATTTGCAGTAGTAGTTAGCTACTCAAAGATATTTATGCAGTTCACTCTCAATAAAATTAATATCTTTGAGGATCTGGATTATAAGGTCATCCACTAGGTCAAGCATTAAAAAGTCTGAATATTTTGAACGAATTAAAAGGACAAAATAGCAGTTCAGCACTTGTACAGAATGAGTCCTTAGCCTCTCCCAGCAATAGCAAAACCAAATAAGAAGGCAAAATTCCTCCTTTCCATTTCTAGTAATGTCTGTCACATTAGGAGGAAACTGTAATGAAGTCTGTGAATGGAAACAGTCCAGAAGACAGGGATGTGAGGTTGATGACAGCGGTGGACTGAAAAATACCTTGTATTATTTGTGAACTGCAGAATGTCCCTGCAGGAAAAACACTGCACTGGGGCTGCAGAGCAACAAGGTGATATGAAAAGAGAAAGAGCAGAAAATTTGATAGGCAGGGCTGTCTGTGGGCACTTTTGGTTGCCAAGGAAGCTTGCAATGTTCAGAGTGTTCCCAAGGGAACATTTTAGTCATTCATTTAACATAAGCTGTGGATAGAGTGTAATGGGTAACAGTGGTGCTATCAGGGAGTTTGTTCTCTCACCTCTAACACACCTCCTGCCTCTGCCAGTAGTCTGTTCTCTACAGTCTAATAAGACACTAAATGAAGCTTACTTAATGTCATGTTCTTTTCTGCTTTTTTACAATGGGCGACTTAATATGCTTTAAAGTCAGATCAGTGCTTTCTTTACAGTACTCCTCTTGAATAATTTTATATTTCTTTTAAAAGAAAACACTTATATTTCAAAGAAAATATGCTATTCTAGTCTATTAACTATTTCCAGTATGTTTAACTAGTACATTGAAATAGCATATACTCCTGAGTGTATTCTTTTAAAAACAATTTACTTATTCATCATTATGCAGTGAATGCATCAAAAATAAACAAACTACATATATTTTTGTTTCTTTTCCATTAGGACACAGTAAAATTGTTGTGAGAAAAAAATCTAATTATCTACAATCTATGTAACAGGTAATTATATTATGTGTAATTAAATAGTATTTTACTGAGGTGATTTTAAGAACACAATTCAAAATTCAGATAGGAAATAAGTGATGTAAATTGAAACTTTTGTTTCTCAAAATGATGAATGATTGACTTATATTGCAGGTTAAAAAATGTATTTATTTTCTCTACTATTTGATTTAAGTCAGTGAATACCTTTTGACATTGACACATTTTTGCAAAATATGTAGAAGTACAAAACCTAGAGCTCTCCATTGCAAAGCATAAAAAAAAAGAAAAAAGGAAATAAAAAATTAGGGGAACAAAATGTTAGTAACAAAATGTTATTCTGCAGAGGGATACAGTTCTAAGTCCCATTAATATAAGCTAAGTCTCTTACATCAGGGATCCTGGTTTATTAGTTAGTCTCCCAGGTGTTATAAAATAACAAATAATAAATGTAAGTATATTATGGAGTTAGAAAAATAGGCCCCTAGGGAGGTTCTCAAAAGACCATGTGGTCAATCCCTCTTCAGTAAAGTAAGATTACCTATACGCAGGATCAAACTTGAGAGCATCCACTTAATTTTCCCTTACAGCTCTCCTATTTTATGGTATTTCTCTGCACTGCTATGTAGCCTTTCCCACTCTGCACCAAAATTATCATTAGATCTTTTTTTCTTATGACCAAATTGAAATACTCATTGTCCTTTTGTAAGCTAATATCTTTTTTCTTTTTCTGATAAGGCATCTCTTTTGTGAGGACAACTTACATTTCGGAAGGTTATTACTGTGCCCCTATTTTTCACTCATTCTGTACATCACCTTTTTTTTCAGTATTAACATCCAGTTCCCTCAACCTTTCTTCATTGATTATATTTCTGGGAAAAAAAAAAAAAAGGGGGAGGAGGGGGAAAACTAGGGCAACTTTCATTTTTCTCAGTAGTACTCTACTCTCTTTGTCAGGGATTTCCAATTCATGCAGGATCTTAATCATAAGAGTATGTCCAATGGCACTCCTTAATGTCAGACGGTCATAGACATAAGGGTGCATGTCCTACTTGTTTATTCAGGACATATATGGTATGCCCAACATAAATAATAATTTCTATTTAGACAACAACACTGACAGAATGCAAACAGACATGCTGTTCTCCACACATGATACAAAATACCTTTCAAGCATCAGTGAATCTTTGAATGTGGCTGCCTTTTTGCCACAGCATTTGTGGCCTTGCTGCAGTTGTACATTCTTTTTGGCAGCATTAATGCCTAGACAGATAATTTCATTTCATATTATTTGTACACATTTTATTTATGCGTCTCAACTGTGACATTTCATACTTTGTTTTTATTGGTGATTTCATATAAGTTTTCCATTTTTCTCAAGATCACATTGAATTCTTACCTTCCAAAGCACTTATAGCCCCTTCTATCTTGAAACCATCTGTACACATTATTGTATATCAACATCTAATTAATTAAATTAAAGATCATCAGTCATACAACAAATCTTGGAAGGACCTCACTTGAAATCTTTCCAAAAGACAGTGAATCAGGAATAAATACTGAGTGTAGGTTATAATCCAGCTTTTCATCAGTTTTATGAAATACGAACCACACTTCCTGAGGTTGCTCATGAGAGCATGTTAGATAGGAGGGTTCCCAGTCCTTACCTTAGTAAATATCATAGCCTCTTCTTCCCCCTCATTCATTATCCTGTTAGCATAACAGAAATGAAACTGGATTGATATGACATAATAGATACTTGACCAATATTAGGTGCTTTTTACACCTTCTATACATTCTAGTTATTTAATAACACTGCTTCACAGACCTCGTGAGGAAAACAATTGAGTTACAATTCTTGTTTTATTTTAGTTGATTTTCATTTTTATTTCCCTTTCTCTCCAATTTTAAGTATTATTTTCTTTCTTTTAAAAGTCCTCAGGCATGACCATACATTCAGTTTATTTCATTTTTTAATGTAATGTTGGTTTCTTTAATTCCTCAGTTCATCAAGCACTGAAGAGTTGAACTAAAGTATTCTTCAATGTCTTCTTTCCATATTCTGTCCTACAGTATTATTTCTGTGCTAAGATTACTGTTGTCATGTGTTTGAACAAAGCTAATTTTGTAAGGACTGAAGCAATTTCTACTTAAGCCTCCTTTGTTTAAATTGCAATTTGTTATCTTTCCCATAAGTAATTAACCCATATATTTTACTATGTTCTACAATATATTCATAAGAACGTCTTTTAATCTTTTCCTTTCATTACAAAGAATTCGTTTTGTTTCTTACTCTCGCTAATTTTATCCTTTTTTTTTTTTTTTCTTGCAGAGGTACATTACATAATGAAAGCTATCAACTAAGAAATAATGAGTTATGAAGAGCCACATACTGTAAATGTAATGAAAACCAAACTATTTAACTGGACTTTCCATTCGAGTAGAATGATGGAAGATGCGTCTGTGAGAACAAAGAAGAGATTCAAAAAATGGAAAGAAAAAATAAAATTGCAGAAGAATGATGCAAGACAATCTGTTTTTTTCAATGGGAAAGAGATTTCTGAAATCTTACTATTCTGTGAGCAAGTAGCTGTGAAAGTTAGGAGCAAATATCATCAAGTTCCCCCTTCTTCTTATCCATGTAACTAATAAACATTCACTAGTTCCACAGTCTTTCAAGGAAAAGATGTCTCCATGATGCAAAGAAAGCTTCCAGCCTTGGTATTAACGTGTAGCAGTGGTAACTCAAATTTTATGGGCAAATGTGGTCTTGTTCAGCCCATGCTCCAAATACCTGTGAAACCTTGTCAACACAGCACTTATTACTAAACTCTGTGTTAGCAAACAATGCTAAGTTTGGGTATATTTGCTTCTTCTCAGTGATTTGTTAACTCTGCTCATTGCTCTTGCAGAGTAAACACACATGGAGCTTATACATGAAAATAAAGACATAGACAAAATAATTAAGAAGTCTGTTTTATTTCTGGTAACTTTTCATAGACCATTTTAAGTACTAATCACTTCATCCATACATTAAGTTTTAATAAAGACTCTTAAATTTTAAATAAGACCTAAGATGCTATTGAAATGTCAGTGTTAGTGTTTTCTGTACAGCACAGGCTTTGATTGATCTAGGTCAGATAAATAGGTAATGTAACCTGTACTCAGGAATACTATATTTTGGCTTGGGTTTGCACTTAATTGAAGGCATCAATTTAATGTATAATTTAATATGGGGATTCTTGAAATGCAGTAAAAGTATGTTTATTCTCTCTAATGAAAAAAAAAAAAAAAAATCTGGCCTGAAAATGAATCCTTCCTGCTGGGTGGTTTGTAGTCTCTCCTGCAAATAAGTAACTGCCAGACCAGTTCATCATAGAACTCTGCAAAACTGAGCTCATCATATTACAGTTTGCCTGCACCTGTTTATATGTATTTCATGGCTTTATTGAGAGACAAATATGGGACAAATATTCTTTGTGCATACTGTAATGTATAATAAAATATAACATTTTCTGTCCCCTGCGAATATTAAACTATATAACTTCAGAATATTGTCCTTCTCAAAGAAGAGTCAGTGCATTTGTAGCAGCTGAGCAATCCTCCATTTTATGATATTTTAAGGCTTTAGAGAGCCATACACATTATTTTTTCCTAATACTTTCTATGTTATATGACTTTATGGCTTCAGTTCTTCAATAGTGCCCTGGAGAACAAAAAGAACCCCAAACATTTTAAATCTTTGAGAGTTTGTAGCTAGTGTGTTTTAGAAAACAAAAAAAAAAGTATTCCTTTCAAAATTAGCCAGATGTATGAATGCAGATTTAAAATACAAGGTAGACAGAAATAACATTTTGATTTTCTGAAACAGCATTACTCATACAGTGCAAAATACACTTCTTATCTCTTCCCTTAATCAGGTTTGCTGGAACAAAAATACCTGGAATAGTCTGACTACATTTTATTCTCTGAGAAAAGTGCTTCAATTATCAACTGCTCTTGCCACATCTTTCCCTCATACTGCTGTTTACAGCTATTTATATTGTCTGCTATTATTATAAGCACAGATATTTAATGGTGGCTTGCAATCCAAATATATTTTTGTTTCCCTGTACTAAACAAACATGAAGGATCTAGGCAGTTCTGAACGTTCGAAGTTTCTATGGGTTTGCACAAGTTTCAGTTTCAGTGGAAGCCAAATTAACTGTGACAAGGAATGAATAGCATATGGATCCTTTATATCAGAGTTTTCTCAGCATAGCTTGGGAAAAAATAATATGGGGAAGATTAAGTTATTTTAACCCAATGCATAAGTGTTTTCATTTTAGTTTAAAAAATATCCTAAACCTTTAAAAATAAAAATTTAACCTTATATACTGGGAGTTGTTTGCAGAGAGATTTGTTTGTTTTTTGTTTTTTTTTTTTACCGTGGCATTAATCTTCCCTTCAAGTTAACTTAACCTGGTTTTGTTGTCATATAGTATAAAGCTGTAAAAGCTACAAACGTTCAGCCAGTCACAATGTATGGCCAATTAAACGTTTTGATGGTATTCTCTTATTGCTTTAAGAATATAAATGCTATTAAGTTCTTATTTATTTTTAAATAATTCAGACACTCAAACATAGGAAAAGAAAAGCTTCATTAAATACGAGGTTAGTCTCAATAAACATTAACATTGCATTTATACTGTATTTTTTTCAAATGAAGATGTTGTTTCACGAAACCAAAGACTGTGGCAAAGGCTGCATCTAGATTGAAAAATAAAAAGAAGCTATAGAACAGAATTGCATGTTGGCTATTGTAATATTGTATCTAATTATTCATTGAAGCTTTCAATTAATTTACCTTGAGTTAGTTTTCATCACAGTTTTTCCAATTCAGTTGTCCTAATGAATATGCTTGTTAAATTATTTTCTAGCAAAAGAACAAGTGTTGCAAAATAACCAGAAGACACTTTCAAAACAGCTCCAAAAACAAGGAAAGAGACACTATAAGACCTTTGCTAATATAATCACACAACTCAGACAAAAGATCTATAATTTTATATCTCACTTCCCAGACTGGGAATATTATTTATTAAAGATTATATGTAATTAAGTTCAAGATATACTGAAACAAAGCTCTCATCAAACTGCTTCCATACACATAAAAATGCCCATGAAAAGCATAGGAAAAATAGCTCTCTCTAACATTAATTTTGATTACTAGAAAAAGAGTAAAACAGAAGGTATTATAAAATATGTACTACCTTTTTTTTGTGACTTCATAAAGCTGCAGAAGTGCACCTGCTCAATGACTACATGATTTAGATGATGCATTACATGCATTGTCTGAGTCACAAAACTTGCCTTTTGTGAGTCATATATTTTGAAATTTCCTATACAGATACTTGTTTCAGGAAGCCAAAATCAGCCACAATTGTAGGTTTTACAGTTATGAATCTTAGCTGCATATTATATGACTTTGCTTCTTTAAACCAGTGTGTTCCTCCCTGTTATCTAGGAATATTTTTTTTTTTTTGGAGGGGGGGATAGTGAACTTTGGATGGAAATTTAATGATAGGAAAAATGCACCGGAACTAAATGTCATGGTGGAATTTTTAAAAGCAAAAAGGACAGTTAAATATCTACATGCCACAGCAGTGTTAGTCCTATGAATGCCCCCCATTTCCATATAAACTAAATTATATTAAAATATATTGTTGTATGTTTATCTATATAAAGACATTTTTCAAATGAGCACACTTCTTAGAGCATCAAACAATTTCCTTAAAGGAACTATGGCTAGTGGTATTATAATAGTGCAATATAATAGTGTATTAGATAATCCTTGAAGGTTATGCTAGTTATGCTAGGTTAACTAAGCCTTCTTATCTTACTCTTCTCTTTTTAGACAAGACAAAAAGGTCACACCATAGAATACATTTCAGGATTTTATTGAAATTTAAATTGTTGAACAAGAAATGAATTCTCGCACAAAAAGTTTCTATGATATGTATTGCCACTTATTAGTTAAGATTAATTTTGTATCATCAATGGAAAATCCTTATAGTTATAGGTGCATTTATCCGTCCATATTCCAGACATCAGTATATTCTTCAGTGAATGATTTCAAAAACAGTAAAAAACAGACCTAATGGAGTTTAAAAATATTCACAGAGAGCTTTTTTTCAATCACCATGAGATCCTGAAATAGAAAGCAGAAAAAACACAGAGAACACACTGAATTTCCTAATGCAGTTCAGAAAATTCCTATAGGGAGAGAAAGGAAAAAAAATAAAGGTTTTTAAGTTAGACTCTTTCATCTCTTTTCACTTAATGAAAGTAAAACCAAATATTTTTAACCGCTACTTTTAGTGAACCATGAATTTTCTAAATTATTTGGCTTGATGCATCTTTCCTGGGACGACCTGTTGTTACACCCCATTAAAAAAGAACATTGTGTTTCCTTGCATAATGCAGCATGCTGACATAACAACAAACAACATATCATTCTGATGACCCTTCAGGATTGGGGAATTTTGATAAGCACTACACTCGAAACCAGGATTTAAACAAACCTTATTTATTTTATTAACCTTTGCAGTGCCACAGTATTGTGATATTTAATATAAATTAAACGGGCTATATGAATTTCCCGTAATTCTTCCAAGAAAGTTATTTTTACTTCAGAATATAACTAATGGAACTGTCTACTATGTAATTCATACTTTAACAGTTGTCCTAGCTTGGAAGAGGTACACTGGAAACACTTTTTAGGCTATGCAAATGCTATTCAGTAGCATTGATAGCTTCATGTTTGGCACAAAATGTTGATGTTTCTTGTCCATTCTGTGGCAGTCCAGGGTAATTGTGTTGTCAGACCTGTAAGTATGCAACATACTAACTCTTGTAACACACAAAGCCAGCTTGCAACATATCATAGAATCCTTTAGGTTGGAAGGGACCTCCAAGATCATCAAGTCCAACCATTGAGCCATTAGGGCTCTAAAGTCCTCTGCTAAAACAGATCAGAATCTGTCAGGGTTGGAAGGGACCACAAGGATCACCCAGTTCCAACCCCTCTGCCATGAGCAGGGACACCTCCCACTAGACCAGGCTGCCCAGAGCCTCATCCAGCCTGGCCTTAAAGACCCCCAGGGATGGGGCCTCAACCACCTCCCTGGGCAACCCATTCCAGGGTCTCACCACTCTCATGGGGAAGAACTTCTTCCTCACATCCAGACTGAATCTGCCCACTTCCAGCTTTGCCCCATTCCCTCTAGTTCTGTTGTTACTCGATATCCTAAAAAGTCCCTCCACAGCTTTCTTGTAGGCGCCCTTAAGATACTGGAAGGCCACAATAAGGTCACCTCACCTGTGCGGGGAAACCCCATTGGATTTCGATATCAAGTGTTATTATTAGATTATGTTCTATGATGTCCAAACAGCCAGGTAGAGCCACATGGATTGAAATTAATCTGTGTTGATGGGTTAAATAAAACTTATATTTGAAATGTCAATTTGAAAATTTCACCTTTTTGTTTACTTTCAAATTCTGTACTTTGTATAAAGATGATCACAAGGCACTGGAGCATCTGCCACGTGAAGAAAGGCTGTGACAGCTGCTCAGCTTGGAAAAGAGAAGGCTCATGAGAATCTGATCAACATGTAAAAAATATATGATGGTAGAGAGTAAGGACAACAGAGACAGGCCCTTCTCAGTAGTGTCCAGTGGAAGAAAAAGAGCAAATGGGGAAGAACTGAAATACAGGAAATTCCTTTTAAACATAAGGGGAAAAAGCCCAACATATTTACTGTGAAGTTGATCAAACACAGGAAGACACTGCCCAGAGAGTTTGTGGAGTCTCTGTACCTGAGGTGTCAAAAACGTGACCAGACATAGCCCTGAGGAACCTGTTGCAGCTGACCCTGTTTTGAGCCAATGGTTGAACTAGACGGTCTCCAGAGGTCCCTTTCTATCACAGCAATCTTGTCACTCTGTGACCACTCTTATTTCCCTCTAGTGACAGGAAACATGACATTTACATTAAACTGCAGAAAAAAACTCTGTAAAAAATAGATCCAGAACTTGCAGAATGAACTGTAAATATTATGCATGCTGGAACTCTGTACCTAGTTTTTCTCTCCCAAGTCCAAAGTAACTGCAAAAAGCATGTTATCCAATTTTTGCTGACTGCATAATATTCACAAATACAAATTGCCTTTTTTTTTCTTTAAAGTTGCTGATTTATTTTATATCTTGCTTTACACAGCTAAAGAATTATGCTGCTAACAAATCTTAATGACATAGTCTTTAGATATATTTGTTAAAATTGCAGGGTGACTTATTTCAGGCCTTGTTTGCCAGAAAAAAACCCATACTCTAATATAGTAATAATATGTTTTATAAAATCTCTCTTTTTGGCTACTTTCCAAGATGTGAAAATTAAGGCTATTGAATAAATATGTTATACAAATGGAATAAAAAAATATCTATGATATATAGGGAAATATTCTAGTAATTAAACTGCAGCAGTCTTGTCAGCCTTGTAAAAAGCACAGCACAATAATTGTATACTGAATCAATGTCTTTAGAATCACAAATCCAAGTTCTAACTGATCTTTGCCTTCTGTCATAAGCTATAACTGGGATTTTTTTCTTTTTTTCTTTTTTTCCCCAAATAGATTTCCCAGGACAATCTTAAGAACAACAGAAAAAAAAAAAAAAAACACTTAAGGAACACTTGAACAGACATTCTATTTTCACATATATATATATATATCTAGATATATATATAAACTGTCACAGGCAGATAATTTGAAAAATCATGTTTTTTAAAATATGAAGTTTAACTGTTCATTCACAGGTTTGTATAACCTTCTTAGTAACAAAGTCCAACATCCTTTTTAAACGTTTGTTTGTTTAGTTTTTTTTAAAATCATCTGCTAATAAACATGAAAACAAGTGCTAGGAAAGGAGATGGACACATAAAATAGAGATTGTTAAGGAAAAACTGAACAGTCTTAAAAGTATGAAAGGTAACCTTTCTGTAGCTGGAATTGTTTAGGGATATATAATATAAAAGATACAAACTTCAATAATTGGCAATACTTTTTCACAGACTTTTTTTAACGACAAAATTTTGTAGAAGAACATGAAAGTAGCTAAGGAACCAGTAGTAGCAAAAAAAAGAACCCAAAAGTATATGCCATTTAGAGTAAAAGTGTGCAATTTAAATGCTTTTACATTGTCTTTCTGCTCTAGATTTCAGAGTATTTTAAGCAGAGTTGCTGCTTTCCATATAGAGAAGAATAAATTGTTGCCATGAGGTGACTTCACATGGGGACATAATGAATCATACAATAACAGAATGGTTTGAGTTGGAAGGGACCAGATCATTTGGTTCCAACCCTCTGCCACAGGCAGGGACACCTCTCGCTGACTAGGTTGCTCAAAGTCCCATCTAATTCGATCTTGCAGATTTCCAGGTATGGGGCATCCCCACCTTCTCTCGGCAACCCGTTTCAGTGTCTCACTGTCCTCACAGTAAATTTTCTTCCTAATAACTAATCTAAATCTACCCTCTTTCAGTTTGAAATGGTTACCCCTTACCCTATCACTACAATCCCTGATAAAGAGTCCCTTTCCATGTGTTGTGGGTTTACCCTGGCTTGATGTCAGGTGCCCATCAAAGCCACTCTATCTCTCTCTCTCCTCAGCTGGACAGGGGAGATAAAATATAATGAAAGGCTCACGGGTCAAGATAAAGGACAGGGAGATCACTCAGCAACTACATTCAAGGGCAAAACAGACTCTACTTGGGAAATTAGTTTAATTTATTACAAGCCAAATCAGAGAACCGTCATAAGAAATAAAGCAAAATCTTAAAATCACCTTCCCCTCACCTCTTTCCTCTTCTAAGGCTTAACTTTACTCACAAATTCTCTCTCTCTCCTTCACCCCAAGCAGAGGGATGGGGAATGGCAGTTGCAGTCACACCATCACACATTGTTTCTGTCGCTCCTTCCTCCTTACATGAAGGTTTCCTCACGTTCTTTCTCTGCTCCATCATGGGGGTCCCTCTCAGAGGAGACAGTCCGCCATGAACTTCTTTAACATGAGTCCTTTCCCATGCACTGCAGTTCTCCACAAATTGTAACGAGGATCCTCTCCACAGGGTCAGTCCTTCAGGAATAGACCACTCCAGGCTGGGTTCCCCACAGAGTGGACCAGAGCCTAGAGGCCAGGAGCCTGGTCTAGCACAGGCTTTCCATGGGTTCACAGACTCCTTTGGGTGAATCCACTTGCTCCAGCATGGGATCCTGCATGGGCTGCAACGTGGATATTTGCTCCACCATTAACCTCCAAGGGCTGCAAGGGAGCAGCTTTCCACACTGTGGTCTTCCCCATGAGCCCCAGGGAGTCTCTGCTGCAGTGCCTGGAGCAGCTCTTCCCCCTCTGTCTCCCCTTCTGACTTTGGTGTCTGCTTAGTTGTTTCTTTCACATATTCTCACTCTCCTCAGCTGCAAATGCACTTACACAGCAGCTTTCCCCCTTTCTTAAATATGTTATCACAGAGGTATTACCACTATCACTGATGGGTTCGGCTTTGGCCAAGCATCCATTCTATTTGTGCCAATGGGGGAGTCTCTGCCTGTTTGGCTGTGTGTCCACTGTGGACTATGCTTGTAAACAGCTATCTAACTCCTTCTCAGCCTCCCAGATGTTACACAGTCTTCTCACTACCTCCTGCTCAGCCACCTGCTCCTCCTGTAAAAAAGTCACACCTTTTGCAGGCAAATCTGCTGACTCGCCCTGCCCCAGGAGAAAGGTCTAGGCACTTCCTGCAGTCTGAGGTCTGCACTGCAGCTTCTCCCTTCAGCAGCTCTGTCTGGGTGGAAGCATTGGCCACTGTGATAGAAGGTACAGATCCCCCATCTGGAACTCCTTTGCTCTCAGATAAGTGCCCACCATTCTGCCTTGCGTGTCAGGTAGGATGAATATCTTTGACCTGCGCAGATGATCACAGAACAGTTCTCAGTTGCTGGGTTATGTGTCCTTCAAGCCTCTTCATTCTCCCAGTGGAATGACCCTCCTTTGAAGAGATGTCCTCTGTGTGTACCCTCCTGTGCAAACTGCCATGCTGTGTCCTGGCTGACACACCATGCCCTGTTTGCTCATTCTGTTCGCTGGTGCTCCCTAGACTGCTTTTCCTAGGCATGGGGATGGTTGACACTGTTCTGATTCACACCTCTGCTTGCTGGATCCTTCACCACCTGCGTCAAAAAGTTATCATCAATGTACTGCAGAAACCTCCTGGGCTATATGTCCCTAGTTGTGTTATCTTTTGAGCAAATTGGGTGGTTGAAGTTCCCCATGAAAACCAGGGCCCGTGATTGTGAGGCAACTTTCAGGGCTCTGTAGATCTCATCAACTTCTTCTTCCTGATCAAGTGTCCTGTAGCAAACACCCACAACAGCATCACCCATATTAGCCCGCCCCTTAATTCTTATACAAGCTCTTGACTCATTTTTCATCACGCGTCAGCCTCGCACAAGATAGCTGCCAGCTGCTGGTGGGTCTCTCCTTCCTCGTCTCCAGGAATCCCCTCTCCTCCTCAAACTACTGCTCAGCCACAGAACTTAACCATTGTTGCAGCTGCATTCTTTACTGAGTGCTGCTGTCTACATTGACCTGTCAGACATAACTTTATTCTAGACATTTCTTTATCAGTTTTTTTATGCATTGGATGTTAAGTTGTGTTTGCAGTTTTTTCCACTATGTTTGGGATAGATGGTACTACTCTAACTTAAAGAAACTTCAGATGATTCCTAAATCACTACTTAGTTCCCTTGTTTTCTCAAAATTTGCCTATTTGAAACACAGATCTAGTTGTTTTCCTTATCACAAGATCACCCAGCCTAAAACTATTTTTAAATCTCTTTTCTTGCCAAATGTGTTTCCAAAATGCACATCAATCTTAATAGCTTGTTGATAAAATGATGAATAGTCAAGACAGTTATTAAATACAGAAATATCTGACCCATAATGTTGTTAATAGAATTTACTCTCTACTCCAAAATAATACACTTATCACACTTATCAATAATATTTATTTGTTATTCTTCATTTAATTCCATCCCCAGAAGAAAAAAACAAACAAACAAACAAAAAAAAAACTGTCAAGGACTATCAGAGATATGCCTCCAAACCCCATTCTGACTTTCTGACTGTATTGCTATATTGGATCTGGCTGAGATGGAGTTGATTTCCCCTATAGCAGCACCCATAGTGCTGTGCTTTGTATTTGTAGCTAGAAAGGTGTTGATAACACACCAGCATCTTGGCTACTGCTGAGCAGTGCCTGCACAGCATCAAGGCTGTTTTTCCAGTCCCCTCCCCTCCAGATGCCAGAAGGCTGCAGGTGAGCAAGAGGCTGGGAGGCAACATAGCCAGAACAGCTAGCCCAAGCCGACCAAAGAGATATGCCATACTGTAGCACATCATGCTGAGTGATAAAAAGCTGAGATAAAGGCAGGTACAGGGAGGCAGTCATTATTAAGAATTGACTCTTCTGGAGCAACCACTAGCCATACTGAGGCCCTATTTCCCAGGAAGTGGCTGGGCATCACCTGTTGTACTTCACCTGAAACAGATAATAAATCTTTCTCTTTTCCTTTTCTTCCATGTGCAGTCTTTTCTTTATTAAATTGCCTTTATCTTCACCTATGAGGATTTTATTAATCTAATTTTCTTCCTCTGTGCACTACTAGACACACTGCTAGAAGAGTGTGATGGGCACTTGGAGGCCAACCAAGGTCAACCCATCACACTGACTCAGACTAATCTTGATTCAAATGTATTCTGTTTTATTTATGTTATCCATTCATATTTCATTACAACACATTGTTGTGTTTACTTATGCCTTATTTTTGGACACAACATATACTTTAATATTGCTTTTCAGACATGATGTTATGCTAACTGTGATGTTTGAGTTTCTGTTAGCCCTACAATGACTGATGACTTCAGCCACCTACATTTTGTTGTACTGCATACTTCCAATTTAATACATGTTTTTATGAATTGTTCTCCCAGTTGTCCATCTCTTAGCTTGGCTGGGCATAGCTTTTTAGCTGTCATTATCTTACTCCAACTGCCATTAATATTAGCATTTTCTCTACTTTTTCCTTATTCATTTCCTCTTCTGTAAACAAAAGCAAATTTTTTTTCTGCTGAAGCTGTTTCACTTTTTATTTAAAATAGTTAAATATTGATTTGTTTTGGGAGTCCCAGGGTCATTTCTGTTAGCTGTTTGTTTGTTTTCAGTGACTATTAATATAAAATGCATGAACAGTCCTGGCAGCAAGACTGACTTGAGATTATTTCAGAACTGCAGGTAAGTAGATGGCAAAGATCTCAGTGATAGTTAAAAGATGGAATAAGAAATGGAACTGGTTACTGCTTTACACAAAACTGTGGCATTAAGGAACGTATACCCTGTGCAAAATATCATGAAGCATCTATATCCTCTAAAAATGTGTAGCTCTTTAACCTAAGTAAAACTGTTGTTATCATACTCTTCTATAAATTTATCTTTACCCTACCCGAAGTTATTGACTCACTTAATAATCAAGGACCACTTCATCTAAGCTCAGGAGTAATGCATGATATTAGAAAGAAAATAAAGCAAAAACACCAGGAGACCTGCATGGATGGGCAAGGAGCTTCTGGGCACATTGAGATGCAAAAAGAAAGTCTACAGAGAGTGGAAGTAAGGACAGATAGTCTGGGAGGAGTACAAAGAAGTTTTCTGAGCAGCTAGGGATCAAGTTAGGAATGCTAAAGCCTTGAGAGAATTAAATGTGGCCAGGGATGTCAAGGGCAAGAAGTTGGTATAGGTACATCTAAAGGTACATCAGTAATAAAAGGAAGACTACAGAAAATGTAGACTCTTTATGGAATGAGATGGGAGACCTAGTTGTATGGTATGATTGACATGCAGGAGGGAAGGAATGTCATCCAGAGGGACCTTGACAGGCTTAAAAGGTGGGCCCACGTCAACCTCATGAAGTCCAACAGAGCCAAGTGCAATGTTCCACACGTGGGTCAAGGCACTCTCAAGCAGAAGTGCAGGCTGGGTGGAGTATGGATTGAGAGCAGTCCTGAGGAGAAAGACTTGGGGGTGCTGGTTGGTGAAAAGCTCAACATGAGCCAACAGCATATGAGTGCAGCCCAGAAAGCCAGCTGTGTCCTGGGCTACCACAAAAGATGTCATTTCATACTATATCAAACATGTCAGCTAAAATATTAAAACTTGTAAATGTTATGTTGAAATATTTTTTTAAAGAATCTACTGATTAAAAACTCAAGCAAAAATATTTGGACTGCTTCTGTACATTTCCAGCAAATAATTAGACAAGTGAATGTCAAGGGTAATGCATCCCAGCAGTGCAGTTCCTTAAGGACAGTAAAAACCGCCTGTCACATGTACTACTCAAGATTTTGAACAAATAACTGAAAATATCAATATTTAAGATAAAAATCATCATTTATTTATGAAGCATCTTAAGTGAGAACCACATTTTATAGGTAAACAGAAAGGAAAGGTCCAAGCCTTCAGCTGCTTACTGCTTTAGTATTAGAGATACGAATGCTTATTTCCATAATGGTATAATTTGAGTGGGTGCAAACATGTAAACAAAATACAGGATATACTTTTCTTCTTCACATTTTAAAATATTAATCAATTATTAATTTAAGAAAAAATAAATTCCATGTTCTTTCTCTGTATTTCATCAGACATTCTGCTTCAGACAGCACATTCCTCAGTCGGATGTGTAAATTCTCCTTTTTTTATCATATTGACTTCCTTCAAAGGTATGCTTAAGTTTGTTTTTTTTTTTTGAATATTAATGAGTGTTAAAGATAATTTTCACTGAATGAATCACTCAATATTATTGCTCTTTATCACCGAAGAAAGAGTAATTTTTACAAGCTACACATAATGTCTGTTTTTATGTCCCTTTACAGATGATATGCTATTAACAATATGCAAGAAAATCCAAAGTTGCCTCTAAAGAAGAAAATCTAAAAAGCCTATGTTTTATGTTTTCATTAGGAATAGACAAGAAAAGTAAAAAACTTCCTGCATATTAACAGTACAAATAGTCAAAAACATTTACACAAGTATAGTACTGGAAATATTCACCTTACACACCCATGGCCTATTGTGACAAGGGTATTCTTGTGCAGTAGAAACCAGTAACATAAGTTCAAGTCTATTAGAATTCCAAGGGTAAATTAAGCTTGCTTGTTTCGTCACAGGGTATGACACAGGAACCAGATTTCCCTATTCCTACACAAGCACAGTAACAGCTGAAATCCTTTCATGCAGCCTTGTGTTATTTTTTTTTTTGTTTTGGTTTGTTTTTTTTTGTGAAATAGTTAGACAACTAAATCCCAAAGTCTGCTTTATACTTGGAGATGTAATCTCATGGGCCCAATTTGGACCTACAGGTAGGCGGTTACCTTTGGGAAACAAATGTTTACTTTGTCTTTTCTTTTTTTGGTTGGCTGAAAAAGAGCTGCTGACTACTTAACCAGTCACGGAGGACTTTGAATATGCCTCGTCTGTGGCATCAAGATAGTTTCATGTGTCATATGACAAGAGTATTTTATTCTGAACATGAAGTACAGAGTAATGTGAATTCCTTTTGGGGGAAATAAGAACTTGGAGTGGGATATGCTGAACATCATCTTGTTTTGATTTTGTCCCAAGCTATTAGAGGGAATATAAGAGCAATCAGACTCTTACTTATGAGAAATAAGAGTGTAGTTGCATCTTTTTTTAGCTGTAAACTTCAAAGTATGAGCATGTAAAAATACTTTTGTCTCTATAGCGAAAATCACATATTACTCCACAAATAATTTATATTTCAAAATATGACAATTTTACTCAAATTCGAAAATAGAGTAAGTCTTTTAAATATTATTTTGTAGTTGAAATGCCTCTATACATCATACGGTGCTATGTTAGGTGTATTAGACAGTTTTAAAATATTTGCTGGTTAAAAGTTTACAGCTTTTCTTAAAAATATTACACATTTGGTTATTCCTATTCATAAGGCATCTGATGCAATTTCAGAAATTAATTTCAGTGTTGGCAGTGGAGGGCTGTTGGGGTGACCTCTGTGAAAAGAGGTTGGGGGCTGCCCCATGCTGCACACATCTGGGTCCAGTCAGTTCCAGAGAGAAACCACCATCCTTCCTAACCTCCTTCACACAACGACCCTGAGCCACTTAATGGGGAAGCCAGGAGTGAAGTTCAGCAAGGGAAAGGGGTGAGGAAAGGTGTTGTTTTAATGGTTTTTTTTTGTTTGTTTGTTTTTGTTTGTTTGTTTGTTTTGTTTTGTTGTTGTTGTTGTTTGTTCGTTTGTTTGTTCGTTTTGTTTTGTTTTGTTTGTTTGTTTGTTTGTTTTTGTTTTTTTCTGCTACCCAAATATTTTAACTGGCAATAAACCATAATGTTAAATGGTAAGTAATTTCCCTGTCTTTATCATGACCCATAAATTTTCTCATTCTTGTTCTCCCTATTTTCTCCACCCATTGTACTGAAAAATGGCCTCAGTAAGTGTCTGGGTGGGACTTTGGTTGTTGGCAAACTTCATCCTCCCCAAACACACACAGAGTCCTTTATGATGTCAAATGTGAAGCTCAAGAAATTCTAGAAAGCAACAATAGTTAGTGAATGATCTGTCTTTATCCTGACACATAAGCTTTCTCATTTCTTTTCATCCTATTTCTGTTCCATCACCAGGCAGGGGAGGAATGAGTTTGGGGGTGATTGGCTGTTAGTCAGGGCTAACTCACCACAGAGTGCTTACAAATCCTGATTCTATTTCTGAATATACTTAAAGAAAAAAATAAATGTAAGATTATTTTTATAGTATTCTGGAGTTACTTTTATTCTAAATGATGATGCGTAATTACATCTTTTTTTATTATAGCAGGTGTATCATCAGATTTCTCTTGAAATTTACACAAACTATCTGAAAAAAAGGACAAGTTCCTTTGACATATGAAGCAACTCTGTGAATAATGCTATCTAAGGACTTTCGTATCCAAAGTTTGCCACCTAAATCCACCTATCTGGAATCCATGTCTAGACCCTGTGTCCCTTCCATGCAGTCTCAAGCTTCAAGCTCCATTCTGATCTTGGGCTTCGTGACACAAATGTACTGATCAAACTCCTGCTTGAATGTGTTGTTTTATTCCCCACCCCTTCTCCATTTTCCCATGCCTGTTCCTTCCTGATCAAAATTTCCCCTTCCATTTCCCCACCTTTGGCCCTTCTCCTAAGCACCACAGAATAGTTTTGCACAATTCTACAATCCTGTAAAAAAAAAAAAAAATCCCCTACCAAATTTTTAATAATCCAACCAAGCCCCTCAAATATCCTATAAAAAGTGTATTCGTTCCCATGAGTTCCGTGGTAATCTTGTTTCCTCCTTCCTATCAGTTGCAAAGTTATGGTTGAGCTTTTTCAAGGTGACATTTAGGTGACTTTGTCAGTGACCCATACATCAGTGGTCTGGGAGTTCTCATCTTTGTTATTGTTTCTTTTATCATCTGATTATGTTAGGGTTTGAGTATTATTACTTTTCCTGTTGCTTCTTTCTGTTCACTGTATAGTAAAGTATTCAAATTTATTTATCTTAATCAGATTCAGCATAGGCTTTTCTCTTCATTATGGGGAAAAACGAATAAAAATGGAAGTGAATTTTAGTCAGTTTACTGTGTTATAATTTTGATAGCAAAAAGAAAATTAATTATAAGCTTAACAAACATTATATGTCAAACTAGAATAAAACCCAAAGTTAATACTATAATATTTATGTCCTTTAAAATGATAGAATGAGGAAGTAATAAATAAAAATGATCTCCCAGTAAACAAAATATTTCTTAAAAATTGTATAACTTCTTTTTTCTCAAGTGATCTATGCTTATATTCATGAAATTTAATAGTTTGCATGGTACGGGAGACTCATATTTCATAATCTACATTGTTTGTTTTCTGTTACACAATATAAGTTGTGGTAGAGGTATAGATATGAAATTATATTCATTGAACTTTTAAACTATTTCTTTGCTCTTTTATCTCCTTCTTTATACCTTGCATCAAAAAGTCACTAAATCTCCGTAAACTCAGTATGTGATTCATGCACTACATTAAAGCCACCTTCAGTACAGTTGTGATGAAGACATTAAAAGTTGAAAGATGTTTAAACTACCTAGATGCAAATAAAACTCTCTTCTACTTAAGTGAACAATAGTGCTAATTCTGTGGGGAGAAAGTCTTACTTCAGAAGTAAAGCACTCAGAATATCTTGGATTTCTAACTAACACACTTACTCTGTTTTCTCCTTGCTATGTATTGATTGCAGATAATATTTTTACCAGCATTAGTATACTCCTAAGACTGGGAAAAAAAAAAAAAAAGAAAAAGCAAATACTGGGGAAGGATGAAGGATATTTGTGATAGAGGAGATCTGGGAACAGCTATTATGCTTAGTTTGTGTGTCCCCCAAATGACCATACTGGAAGTACTCAGGCAGAGGGAACTTCATGATGACAACCAAACTCTGTTGCCTTAGATAATTTATATTCCTATTCATCTTCCCTAGCTGCTCCTGTTTCAGAAGATCCAAACTCTTGCCAAGCCACCAAGTACAGTGTTTTCTGTGTTGAGTTTTTACACATAATGTTTGCAATACAAATTGAATCTCTGCTTCTGACTTCATTTATGTGTAGTTCATTCCTGTGAACTTACAGTGGATTGTATGTGTCAGTGCCCAGACTCCACCCACACTCATGTATTATACCTGTAAATGTGTTAAAGCTGTGCTACATCTCCACACTCAGGGACCCACACTTGTTGCAAACTCAAGGCAGAGAAAGTGATGAAGATGTGGAGATCAGACTGAAGACTGAAGTGAGCATACACTGAGATAAGGCTAAATGCACTCTAATCTACCTGGAAAATCAAAACTCTGAGATGAAGGAGCAAATAAGAAATTCCACCAGGATATACCTCTAAGTAGAAAACCCAAACATATGGCCCTCCTAGCTTCTGGGTATGTAAATTTATTGCAATATGCCAACATACACAGTATTCAGTTCCGGATAATTATGAAACAGATCATTAACTGTTCTAAACTGTCATATCTCTTGGGATCCAAGATGATGCGTGAAATGCAGAAAAAAACCCTCAACAACCTACACTAGTAAATAATACTACTGTATCAGGAGAATACAACATCAGAAAAATACTGTGCTGTACAAAGTCAAAATAGCATGTTTTTCATGCTTCTTTATTCATCAGTTGAAAAGGTTAACACATTCAGGTAGGGGAAATATTTATTCAGATTGTATATTTGTGCTTTTGTACAAAGGCTACACATATTTTAATCCTGTAGTTAGTGAGGCTGAGGAACTACAACAAAATCATAGAATAGAATCATAGAATCCTTTAGGTTGGAAGGGACCTCCAAGATCATCAAGTCCAACCATTGAGCCATTAGGGCTCTAAAGTCCTCTGCTAAAACAGATCAGAATCTGTCAGGGTTGGAAGGGACCACAAGGATCACCCAGTTCCAACCCCTCTGCCATGAGCAGGGACACCTCCCACTAGACCAGGCTGCCCAGAGCCTCATCCAGCCTGGCCTTAAAGACCCCCAGGGATGGGGCCTCAACCACCTCCCTGGGCAACCCATTCCAGGGTCTCACCACTCTCATGGGGAAGAACTTCTTCCTCACATCCAGACTGAATCTGCCCACTTCCAGCTTTGCCCCATTCCCTCTAGTTCTGTTGTTACTCGATATCCTAAAAAGTCCCTCCCCAGCTTTCTTGTAGGCCCCCCTAAGATACTGGAAGGCCACAATAAGGTCCCCTCAGAGCCTTCTCTTCTCCAGACTGAACAGCCCCAACTCTCTCAGTCTGTCCTCATAGGAGAGCTGCTCCAGCCCTCGGATCGTTACGACTTTTGTCCTTCATTATCGAAGCATACTAGAATGTAATTGGAACATGTTGACATATTGTGAGAAAACATCAAGGAAAGATGACTAATGCTTTCACCTATTATGGAATTATAAAAGAAAGCTCCATTTAGGAAGAGAGAGTAGCCACTATGAAGTGTGTTGAAGATTCATTCACACCACATGGTCAGTTAAAGATAAAATTTGGAAGAAATGTTCTGTTTAGAAAATATGAGAATTGCTTTTCCAGATCTTTATTAACATGGAGAAAAGGTGAGTCAGTGTCACAGGATAACTTCCCATTAAGTGTTCATCCCTGAGGTCTCTTTTCAGGGGCATGCACTAAGGAAAAAGGATGTAGATAGAGAGTTTTTACAGCATTCCTAAATTTTTACCACCATCAGACAAGGAAGTATAAATTAACGATGAACCAATATTACCTTCTTTTTTTTTTTTTTTTTTTTTCTTTTTCTCTGTTTGTTTGTTTGTGGTTCTTATCCAAAGCACTATATGATTCCTGGATTTAAGAGTTATATGTGTCACATACAACTTTTTGACATTCTAGAACAAAAAGAATCCAGGAAGCATATTTAATGCCTGTAACCTGTATCACAAGTGCAGCAAGTACTCCTGGGATATTCAGGTGTGTATGTGTGCCAGGCTGTTCATGCTTGTTGTACATATTTGAGCTGCAACAACCCGTTGGTAAAAGAATTATGTTAGGACATTACCTCTGGTGTCTTTTCTTTCCCATTAACACCAAACTTTGCATGTCTAAAAACTCTTGTTGGAGAAACAAACAACTCCACTGAGCATTTGAGAGTAAAGCTGGTTAGAAAATTTCTGGAAATTTTTCTTTCTGCTATTAATATTTGAATTATAAATATGAATTGAAACATTTTAGAACTGATTAATTCAAAGCAGCCCCACAGCAGAGTTCCAGATGAAACCTAAGCAAACTCAGGCAAAAAAGTTCTTAGGAAGCAGAAAAGCTCTTATTGTCAGGCAGGTGTTTTTTCACAGAGCAAATGATCCTTTGCTTGGCTTTCATTTCTGACATTCATAAGCAAAAGTCAGATTCAGTATTCTTCAGAGAAGATTTTCTTTCTCCTGAGCCTGGAAAAGTATATATCTTCTTGGAACTAATGAAGGCTGGACAGACTGCACAGTGTCTACTGTGATCTACAAATCACTTTGTAGTGATTTCCATCACACAGCATTTTGCTGAGCATGATACCTGCTTGTGGGGCTGAACACACTAATCCTGTCAACAACCTGGAGATTTTTTTTTTTCACTCAGCCCTAGGAGACTGACAATGCAAATAAAATTTTTTCTTGGCCTATCATCAGGTTTCTAAGTAGACAGGATAGCTAGATATTGTGAACATTGTCTTGCTTTAACTATTCTTCTGTTCTTAAACAGGAAACATCCTGCTTGTATCCAGAGAAGAAATAAGAGAATGAGAACAACTTTTAAAGGAATGCTATCAATATTTGTTGTGTACTTGAGAGTCAGAAAACTAGAAATATATGGGGAAAAAGAAGCAACATAAATTTCTATAGAAAAACAAATATGTTGATTTAGACACTAGTATGAACAAAAAACACAAGACTATAGAGTCTGCTAACTGTCAGAGCCAAGACAACTTGGAATATGAGGAAGAAATATTACAAAGTTCATCTAATGGAGTAGCCAGTATGGAAAAATCCCCTGCACCTTCAATGAAATTTCATGGGACTAATAGTTTCTGATGGAAACCTATTAAAACAAGTCCACTATTTTGACAGGTGTATAAAAACAAAAGTATGTAATAAAATTATAAGTCTACGCTTATAAAAAACACTGGGCCAAATTTATTAAAAGCTAGCTTTTCCTATGAAGTAGTGATATTAATGCTTATGCTTGAGGGGAAGGAAAATAGAGAAAAAAAAGGAAGAAAATCCTGTAGTCAGTGAGAAGGGTTGTCCAAACAAAAATCTAATTCTTGGACATTTTTATTCCACTTAAAAGCAAATGTGACTCTCAAAACAGACAGTGACTGATCTGCCGAAGAGGTAAGTATATGAACTATATTATTATTATTCTTTAATCTAAACTCATAATATTAATATTTCTTCATTAAGTCTTTGGAACCTGTAAGGTTACTTGTTCATAAAGGACATACAGCAGATGGAAACAGTGGTGAAATGGAAGTTGAAAGAAATTTTGTTAAAACAATTCAGTATCAATTAGGAAGAAAAAAAAAAAAAAAAAGTTGTTACATATAAAAGTGTTGTGGTGAGCAGAGCCCGCACTAGGCAGGGATCGGCGTGTGGAAGATCTCGTGATGTAACGGAAAGCTCAGACCGCCCACAAGGGGCACTGTGGGCCTGGCTTGTCATATATAAGGAATTGCAGTGGCGCAATAAACGGCATAACGTTTATTGCCTAGGGCGGGCTCTGCTCACTACAACATAAAAGGAATACCTAAAATATTTTATCACTTTTTTTCCATGAATATGCAAGGAAAAAAAAGAAATATGGGATATGTCATACTAGTTTTGAACTTTGAAAAAATTATGTTTCCTAGGTTTTATTATTTAAAAGGTGTGACTATAATGACTGTTATGCTTTTAGAACAGGTGAAATATTGTTAATAATGTAATAGAAATATTGTTATTAATGTTATAAAAATATTGCATGTATTACAATAACTATGCAACATAGACATGGTTTATTTGCTTAGCTCATTTTGTCAATAACTTTTGATAATTAAAGTAACCAAGAAATAACTGTTTACTTTAATGTATAAAAATATTTTTTTTCTATTGGTGTCTTTAAGTATATGAGAAATATATACATATTCCTTATGTTATATCCTGCCTTCTGTTCAATAAATGGGATTCTGATAATTACTTAAGTTAATATAAACACCCATTTTCTCCATTATACATTTTAACACAAAAATGAGTTTTAAACAAAGGTGATTAAAAGACAGAATCAGGTGTAAGAAAGTCACATTTCAAAATAAAAATCTCTCAGCAGGTTTATATACTTCTTTATCTTTGAAAGTTTTCATTTTGTGACTAGGTTTACATTTCATAATGGTTTAGTTTTTATGTGAAAAAGAACGTTGCCAGTGTAAATGTATCATTGTTGCATAACTATATATTGTATATTGTGCTGAAATGATAAATGACATTCATGACAGTTGCAGCCATTGGTGTAGGTAAATCACGTTGGTTTTCTTATGAGCTATATGCATTTACATTTCATTTGTAACATTCATTGGGTAAAGGCAACAAACATTTAATACAGAGTTTGAAAATATTTTGGTTTTAATAAATAATAATTTTTTATTATAAATAATTGCACAGGAAAATATATTTTTAAATGTAAAGTATGTCTCCTTAGCATGATTTTCTTGTCACATATGTGTTTCTTGGGCATTCAGTTTTCTTTGTTTATAAATGGGAGTGATAATACAATTATCAGGTTTGCTGTCATCAACTATGTCTCAACATTATCTTGGAACTCACTAAGTATTCAAGGGCAGGTTGGATGGGGCTTTAGGCAACTTGAACTAGTGACAGTTGTCCCCACCCATGTCAGGGGAGTTGGAACTAGTGATCTTTAAGGTCCTTTTCAATGCAAATCATTCTATAATTACATTATGCTGTATGACTGAAACACTAATTTATGTATGAAAGATACAGAACTGACAACAGACATCTATTCAGTTGATTTTAGATAGTGTGCAAAGGCCACTGATTTTCTTGCCTCTCACTAGCTAGTAGCACACAAGCCTATTCTATCATATGTAATCGTAGCACAGTAAGATAATTTCAGAACACTGAATCAGTAGAAACACTTAAATTTAAATAATTAGAGTAAATTGGAATCAGGCCCTGTGTATTTCTCCTGGCAAAACTAGTATGGAAGACAGAACTAGTTCTGACAGGTCTATCATAACAGTTTTGCACGAGCAACAGAGTCTTCAATTACTCAATACTAATAAAATTGGGAAAAAAAAGCAAGGCTTTGAATGTTATCCTTTGAATTACTACATGTGCTGGGAGTTTTTATGTCTGTCATTCACTATAGTCTATAAAAATTCTGTGACATGCAACCTACTGTTGTTGAATTCCTTCCTATACTGCAGATGTGGATTATTGGTTTAACAACAAGATAACATGCACAGTATAACTACTCACTACCCCTTTTTTACCATGCAACAGGGAAAAAATACAAAGCTTTTAACTGAAGGAAAAATGGATCAATATTGTGAGATGATTATTAGAAATATTTTTTTTTTGTATTTCTATAGTCATTCCAGAACGGCTATACCTCTGGAAATGATAATCCAGGAGAAAATATCCCATGTAAATTGTAGGATGATTCAGCAAAACATAATGACATTGCAAATATCACCATTTCAAAGTTATTCAGCAAAAGTTTTATCTACTAGTTATTCTGCTCTCCTATTTTTTGCTTTTGTATAACTACTTTTTTTTCCTTATAACATTATTGCCCAAGTTCTTGGAAGCATATAAGACACTAACACAAAAATCACTATAAATGTGTGTTACTTAATAAAATGAATAATAATAAACTAGCTGTGAGGTAAAAACAGCTTATGGGAGAAATTCTGCACCTGATGGAACCATGCTCTGATTAGTATAATAACATTACCTTATTTTTTTTGTTGTTTGGTTGGTTTTTATATAAAGTTTAATGTTTTGTGGCTTATGTAATGAAGAAAAGAATTTAAAGACTGATGTAATAAACATGTTAATGTAAGCCATATGGCAAACTATTTATATGAAACTTCACTAGAAGATGTGAAATGAGAAGTGTTTTGACTTGTTCAGGGTGTTTGTGAGTAGAATATCTCATCACTGGACAATACAGTTGAGGGAACTAGAGACTTCACAGACAGTGACACAGATCTGAGAGTTTTGAATCACATACTTTCCAAACTGTGCCTCTGCTGCAAAGGTTTATAACTCTTTTTTTTTTTTTTTTTCCTGTAATCTTCTCTTTGCACTAAACTGCTGACAATATGCAAATTGATCACCACTAGCCTAAGACAGTAGCTTATTTTAGCCTGTCTGAACAGTAAACTCTCATATGTCCCAAACTTTCTAGCATCAA
>NW_008590430.1:0-41054 GCF_000691845.1 Merops nubicus | reverse complement strand
CTGAGGGTGCACTCAGTGCCACTGTGTACTCACAGGATATCTGGACTAGAGGACTTAGGAGTCAGAGAGGTCCTCTCCTGCCTCTCTAGAAACTAAATATGAGTGCTGTTCCTCCATAAAGCTTAGGTTTTGCTGCTGCAATCTTACCTGTAGTTTAATGGTCACTTTATTGGTCCCGTGGTCAATATTGTGTGTATTTTGAGAACAAGTTTTAGTAATCCTCCTGAGTTTACAGTATTTCCACTGCGAAAAAGCTTTTGCTCCTTAACTTTTTTGTTGTCACAGCTAAAAAAAAACTTGTAGTAACTGAAGTGCATGTGTTGTCTTCAATAACTGGACAAACACAATATTAAATGGTGTATTTTTTTTGTGTTAGTAAACATTTATGGATTGTGTCTAATAATAAAGCTACTGTAACTACCATTAATGCTGAAATTCTGTAGTGTACCTAACTTCTTAAAAGAGCCCTTGTATTATTTGCACCTTACCTTCTATTCTATGTCATCGTCCCTCATTATTTAAATTGGATTAGTTGCTTTACTCCATCATTTATGGTTGATTGCTGCCTGGTCTTCAGTTCCAGACAATTGTACTGCCCGTTGTGAAATTGCTTCTGTATTGAAATTGAGAAATCATAATCCTTGACATGCCAGCCCTACATGTGCATGAGTATGAGAGGTAATGAATGTTTCATCCTTGCCTTCTGCTCCAGCTTTCCTTTATAGCTAATGATCTTCCCCAGCTCTTACACAACTACCTTTTGGTTTGATGAGATTCTTTTGTAAAATTGTCTTTACTGTTCCATGTTACATTTAATAAAATAATGGAATTAAAGTATTCTTTTTATTTTTGAACTTGCATTTTAAGTATTTGCTAAATAATACTGATTAAATACAATATAAAAAATAAAGTAATATTTGTGAATTTCCTGTGTGTATCCTTAGTTTCTTGTCATTCTTGGATACTTTCAAACAAGTTTTTAGCTTTTCTCAAATTAAAATTTTAGTTGGCTAGTTTAGTCTCCTTTATTCTATTCTTCGTGTAGTTTTTGACTCTTATAATTCAAACAATTTATTGTCTTCATTGCACACCACAGTGATGAAGACAAATATTTATTGCATGCATAGTGATATATTTATTGCTTAGTTACATATCTTTTAATGGTAATTATAGCTGTAATACTAATTTCAATGATTAAATGGCATATCAAGAAAATTCCATTTAGAATAGTGACTCAGATGGACTTCTGCCATCCATATGTAGGAAGGAACTGATAAATCGAAAAATGTTTTCACAAGTCCAAGAATATCAACACCATAGCATGAATACAGGAACACTTGATTTGCTTCACCTACTTGGGAATATTTAAATATTTGGTAACCTGCCATTCCAGAACTGGTGTAAAGGAATTTTCTGGAAAAAATAGCTAGTTCAATTTATACCCAATTTAACTTCTTGTTAGTCAATTCCAGAGGTTACCATCAGAATATAGGCAGGATAAGAGAAAGAGGAATGTTACCTCAGTTTTTAACGGTAGTCTTCCACAGCACAGTGAGTTTATGTCCAAGAGTGTGTATATTTAACAGGTTGCTTTAGACTCTAAGTCATTAATCATTTCCTAGGAAACCAGTATGATACATAGAATTTAACAGTTTAATACTCTGTTTCACATTCAATTTCTTTTATTAAAGATGACACAGTCATCAACACCTTGTTCAAGTTACTGTCAACCCTACTGACTCCTTGATCAGACTCTCAGTGATGCTTAATTTCTTGAAGCAATATGCCATAGAATCATTGAAAAAGTGTTTTCAATTCAGTCAGAACTAAGCAAGGGCTGAATTTGAGCATCTGATCCTAAATTTGGCCATGAAGAATCCTGTATTTTCTGATAATCGTGTTTCTACTGATGAGACTATCTAACATAGGCATTGACAGATACAGAGAATTATAATCAGTTATTTTTTTTATTTTTTTGGTGAGACACTTGATCAAGGAGAACTTCAGGAACATCTCTGAAAAGTCACATCAAAATGGCCTATTTAGAAAAATCTTCAGCTATCTATACACTACATAGCTTTAAGAAACAATCAATGCCAAACTAGCAGAGAACAATAACTTCTAGCAATTTTTAATTTTTGTTTTTAAACATACTCGTATTGCAGTGTTTCAAGTACATTAATTATTTTTTGTCTAGACACCATAGTCTGAAGATTTATGTTTTAATCTCACAGTTAAAGGAAATTGTATTGTAGAATGAAGTATTTTTTTTTTCCCTGGAGGGAAATAATAATAATGGGGGATAGCTGGTGAGCTCCCTGTGTGCCAAGTGAGGACAAAAAAACCCAAACTCACAACAACTGACAAATCCTACAGTTCTTAAAAGGCTTGAGGAATTTACTTTGCGAATGTGGCTGTCTAAGTATCTGGACCAGGAAAAGGAACAAAAAGGAACCAGTGTTTTGGTCTATTTGAAAAGGAAATGATACTACAAATAAGAGAGAAGGAGAGGGAAGGAAGGGGAGAGAGGAGAAGGAGAATGAAAGGGTGGGCAGAGGAAGAGGGGGAGAGAAAGGAAAAGAGGAAGACCGAGGAAGGAAGAGACAAAGGGAGAAAAGTAAGAGAAGAAGAGAGGAGAGAGGGAGGAAGGAGGAAGAGAAAGTGAGAAGAGAAGAGATTATGAAAAAAACATGAATGTTCTTAAAAAAAGCTGAATGAACAGTGGTGTTCAGTCAGCTCAACCTCACTGCCAAAGCAGTACTGTTCCAAATAATTTTGCATGCATAGGTCACCCGGCAGTCATGTAAAAGTGATTCCAGTGATGAGGAGGCCTTCACTAGGACATTTTGCCTAGTTTTTAATTCTGTTCTTCCTATTCTTCTTTTGATACTATTATAGAACTATAGAATGGTTTGGGTTGTAAGGGACCTTTAAAGGTCATCTGTTCCAACTCCCTGCAGTGAGCAGGGACATCTTTAACTATATCAAGTCACTCAGAGACCCATCCAACCTGACCTGGAATATTTCCAGGGATGAGGTTTCTACCACCTCTCTGGACAACTTGTTCCAGTGTTTCACCACCCTTACTATAAAAATTTATTCCTCATATCCAGTCTAAATCTACCCGTTTTTAGTTTAAAACCTTTACTTCTTACCCTATTGCAACAGGCCTTTCTAAAAAACCACTAGGTTGATCAGGCAGGACTAGCCCCTGGTGAAGTCATGCTGGCTGTCTTGAATCACCTCCCTGTCCTCCATGTGCCTCTAGGAGGATCTGTTCCATGATATTCCCAGGCACAGAGGCAAGGCTGACAGGTCAAGAGTTCACAGGATCCTCCTTTCCATCCTTTTTAAAAATGGGTATAATGCCTCTTACATAACATCTCTTGCATTGGCCTCTTCCAGTCACTAGGGACTTCACCTGGTTGCCACGATTCATCAAATATCATGGAGAGTGGCTTGGTCTAATATTATCCAATTCCCTCAGAACTCTGGGATGTACCTTGTCAGGTCCCATGGACTTATTCAGGTTCCTTAGGTGGTCATGTACCTGATCTTCTCTTATGGTGGGGGGAAGGGGGCTTTGCCCTCCCCAGCCCTGATCTTGCAGTTCATTGGCTTGAGAGACATGGGAAGAGAGGTCATTAGTGAAGACTGAGGGAAAGATGCTGTTCAGTATCTTATCCTTCCTCTCGCTCATTGTTAACAGTTTGCCAGTCATGTTCATAAGGGGGAATATATTTTCTCTGACCTTCCTTTTCTGGCTGACATATCTGCAGAAGCCTGTATTATTTTTTGCATCCTTTGACAAGTTCAGCTCCAGCTGTTGTGTCTTGGCCTTCCTGATCCCACCCTTACACAACCAAACAGCATCCCTATACTCTTCCCAGGATGCCTGTCCCTGCTTCAGCTGCCTGTGCAGTTCCTCTTGCCCTTTAGTTTGACCAGCAGATCTCGACTCAGCCATTCCAGTATTTTGCCTTCCTTGCTTGATTTCTTACACCTGGGTATTGAGAGCTCTTATGCTCTACAGAAAGCATCTTTAAAGACCTGCACCATTCTGCTCCTTTGTCCCTGGGGGAAGTTTCCCAGAGTGTCCTATTGACTAACTCCTTGAAAAGATAGAATCTTGCTGTCTTAAAACTCAGAGTCCTGACTTTCCTCTTTGCTTGACCCATATCCTTCAGGACTGTGAACTCCACCTGTGTGTGATCACCATAGCCCAGGCTGCCTCCAATCTTGATGCTTCTGACTAGCTTACTCACATTGGTGACCAACAAGTCCAGTAACACATCACCTCTGGTTGGGTTGTCTTTCTTGACACTTTTTTCACTTAGATCTTACCCTGTAATCTACCCCCACCTGACTAGTTCTCAGAAATAGCAAGGTATGTGGTATTTTTTTTAAAGTATCTTCAGAATATTTCACTAACACATCATTAAACCTTAGGAAATACTAATCTTGCACTAACTTCCAGCAGTTTCTTTGGGTGTATAGAATTCTTTTGCTCATGCAATTCTACTGAAAAAATTTAATTTGAGTTCCTCAGGACAAGTGTGTCTTTATTTTCTTTTCATCACAGAAATGGACTCTTTTGCACATGACTCTGATGAACTGTTCAGTGAGTCGTTCTATCGTTCAGTGCACACAACAGTTGCGGCTGGAGGCCTTGCAGATAGCTTCATCCAATAGCTAATGTTAGCTGTGTATAACAATTTTGGTAATTACAGTTTTATTAATTTGCATGGAACAACTATTTATCCTTGATTTGTAGAAGAGGCATTTTGAAGTATAGTGGTTAAATTACTTTTCTGACAGTGATTTACTAAGAAGAAATAGATAGACATTTACTAAACATGAAAATGGAAATGTTTCCATCTCAAGTGTATGTGACAGCCCCTATATATTCTCATTCCCAGGTCCAGAGACTATTTAATGACCACTCTGGTACAATAGATTGAGAACGTTCTGTTGTCCCCAGTGCTGGCTAGCGTTTCCACCATGAAGACGCAGGTGTAGTTCTTATTTGATCCAGAGGGCTTTTTTCAGTTTTGGATTGAATGCCTGGATCTTTCATTTGTTAAATTCGAGAAGGTTTCACAGGTCTACCGCAGAGAGTATCAGGTACAGAGAACACCAAGCCTCTATACATCAAGAGAGAGTATTCCTCAACATAAGTAGGCATCCACTGGCTTGATACTGTCAGAACTTGGCCAACCCCAGTTTGAGAGATCAGAATTCCTTCTTCTTTTTTTTTTTTTTACAGCCATATACAGACACTAACCCCTTTTCAGATCTAGTGATGGTAGCATTTTTGTTAATTTCTTTTCTTTATATGCTCTGCGGTGTGTTGGGTTTTTTTTAATCTCTAAAAGGAGAACGTATGTATCAACACAAAATTAAAAAAAAAAAAAAAAAACAACTGTGGGCTCAATACTTATTTTAATGCTAGACTTGCAAAATTAAAAATAAGAACTAAATTGATGTGCATTTGCACACAAAGATCACTTCCAAACTAAAAGAGTGGGATTTTTTAAAGTAAATCCTGCATGAGTCCTTTACTGACTTTGCATAAAGTGCTCAATACATCCCTTTTGATTTTTTTTTTGGATGTTCAGTGGAGTTATTCTAAAATGCATTTCATCCTTGACTAGAACATCTGTTGCTACATGGATAGTTTTCAGTTGGTAGTCTACCTAAATACTCTCCTAATCCAAAATAAATTCCATTGAACAAATTTGACACAAACAAATGAAACAGAATACATGTTTCAAGCAACAGGTATCTACAAAGTCCTGAGCAGGTTTCTACTATAAAATTCATTGAAAGGCCAGAAATGTAAAGACCACTGGGAAGCACTCAGAATTTAGTACATGCTTAGAGGGAGGCTGCTTTCCAAAGAAATACTTCAGGGATGATGTAGCAGCAGCTGGTTTCCTTTTGTTTGTCTAAATTTGTTAAAAGAATTCACCACACATCGTCTGCATGTTCATACATATGCATTTTTCAACCTTTACTATTATTCCGTTTCATTCAGTACTACGCTGGAGTGTACAGCATTTCTTTTCCTCTGTTTACTCCAACTCCTATAATCCTGCATACTCTCCACAAAATATTCCCTCACTGGGACTGCTCAAGTAGGCTACAGTGCTTTTTACAGGGATGGAACCTCATAATAAACCTTAGATATCTCCCTAGTTCTTTTTTCCAAAGTTAGCTGGAACATGCCACTTTTCTTGAAGAGGTACTATTAAATAAGGCCAAATCATGTGTGCAGTAACTTATTGACACAAAAACTAAATGAAATGAAACTCATTAGACAGATGAGTTTTTAGGTGTATATGTTGCTATGCATTCTTTTGATAAGCATATTAAATATACCTGGAGAAACAATGATCAGTGGAAATATTACAGAACATTAATGGTAGAGTGAATGTTATTCTTTTAAAGATATTCCTGCAGAAAGAGATAATGAGATGAGAATGATATAGAGACTAAACAGGGAAAGAAACAGTTCTTTACTGATCTTTGAAAGTGGTCTGGTATGTGTCAGTGTGGTATGGACCACTTCATGCCAAGAGCAAGACAGATATTTCTGGAAAATGCTGCATTTATGTTCCATTAGATATGGGAGCATAGGGTGGGATTGAGCTCATCTGTCTTTACAGTTCTTTGGGATTTTCACAGCTGAGAAACAACTTATTCCACAGAAAAGACCTCTGAACATCTCATAATTTGAACAATGTAAATTATTCTGAAATGTGTAGAACAGTCCTCTCAAGAATTTCTCTATCTCATCTGAAGAGTTTGAAATTCCTTTTCCAAGGCTGACCTTCAAAATAAGTTAGTGTGGAGGGAACTGGGAGAGGAAGGCAAGAGGAAGAATATAATTTTTCCATATGAAAATGTAAAACTAAAATATAAATATCAATACTCCTGGACATCAGAAGCATAGATTTCATTTGGGATTTCAAGTCCATCTGAGAGAGCAACTACTATCTGTAACTAAATAATTTGGGACACCTAGAAGCCAAAGACGAAAATACTTCTGCATTACTGGCTGAATTTCAGACTTCTGTGGACATGAAACAATATTACAGTAGTTCAAGGAGTGTGGGGAAAAATAACCCTAACTAAGAAAACTTACTGATTTACTTTTCACAGTTCTTGCATTTGTTGATAGTATAGAATTTCAGAACAGATAATTAACTTCTGCAATCCATTTCTGTCACCTGAGACACCTGGAAGCCTTTCAGCAATACCAATGCCTATATCCTTGCTAACTTGTCAAAAGTGAATAAATAAATCTTATGTAAAAGATAATTCCTAGCAAGCTTTTGCTGCCTGTTCAGTAGCTACTCTTCCAAGTAAAATAAATGAAACTGTAGGCACAAATTAAAAGTTCAGTAACTGTTAGGACTCCTTGATACTTTTGGGATTCTATGTTACTTTATATTGATGCTAGTGTTAATTTGATTGTTAATAGATTATTATAAACTTAATTGATTTTTTTTCTCTCCCATCTCTGAAGTAATATTCTTTACAGTATTTTCAAAACACAAAATCCATGTAAAGAAAATTAAAATGATCTGTGTCTTTACTTTTTCATTTTATAGTTCTTTATCTTGATTGATAAAGTGAAAATCTAACAGACTTAGTCATTAAGAGTCAGGACACAGTGCCATATAATCAATATGAGCTGATTAAACCTTTACCAGTTCTAAAAGACTTTGAAAAATAGTTTTGTTTCACTTGGCTTATCTTATTTGGAATGCAGGCACTGCACAATGCCTGCCTCAGATTTTGTAGTGCATACAGAACTATCCAAAAGCAGGTGGGCATCACCAGCTTACCATCCTGATGACAGGAACACAAACCATACCTACCTCATAAATTTGATCATAAAAGAAAATTGTTTAAACTCTGCATCAAGCAATGAGTATTCAGATGTTATCTCTGCATTTCTGGTAATCTGCAGTTCTTTGTGTATTTAGAAACAGGACATCGGCTTTTAAGTTTCTGCCTCACCTGCGCCTTGCCTACTTTTGGTTTTCCCAGGTGCAAGACCTCACACTTGTCCTTGTTGAACTTCATAAGGTTCTTGTTAGCCTACTCTTTCAGAATCATGGCTCTCCCTGTCAAAGTGCCCACTTCCCCACTCAGTTTGATACCACTGCCAAACTTCATCAGGGTACACTTGATCCCATCATCCAGATCAGTGTTGGGCCCAATAACAGTCTCTGGGGCACCCCAGTTGTGACTGGTTGCCAGTTTGAAAAGGAGTTATTTACCAGCAGCCTTTGGGTGCAGCTTGTCAGCAAGTTCCCCACACACCACAAAGACCACTTGTCTAGATCATAACACATCAGATTCTCTGGGAATCTGTGGGGAACTATATTGAAAGCCTTGGAAAAATCCAGGTAGACAACGTCCAACACTTGTCCCACATCAGCTGAGTAGGTTACTTTGTCATAAAAGGTGATCAGGTTTGTCAAGTACAATTTGCCCTTAGCATGTCTGTGCTGGCTTTTTCCTAATCATGTGCTTCATTTGAATTGTAATAACCCCCAGAAGGATTCATTCCATAACTTTCCCAGGTACTGAAAAACAATAGAGCTGTAATTTTTGTAGGTCCTGCTTTAAGCCCTTGTAGATAGGAGTGACATTAGCCCTATTCCAGTCTTCTGGGACATCGCTCGATCTCCACAACTTCTCAAAGATTGTGGAGCGTGGTCTCACAATGACATCAGGCAGCTCTCTTAACACCCTTGGGTGGGTAACATCTGGGCCTATCGATTTGTAGGTGTCAAGCTCCTGTAATAGTTCACAAACCAGCTCTTCTTTCACTGATGGCAGGTCTGTATTTTCATTGACCTGGATTTAGGTTCCCAAGGCCTGGCATCAAACAATGCTGGTAAAGACAGAGGTGAAGAAAGTGTTTATATACCTGAAGAACTCTTTCTTGTAGTTTTTGACATCTCTGACCAATTTAAATTCAAACTGAGCTTTTGCTTTTCTAACTGCATCTCTATATGCCTTGGCAGTGCCTTTGTAGTTTTCAACAGATATTCATCCACTTTTCCATCTCTGGTATGTTTCTGATACATTATACAAATTTATATGCAGGTTCTGGAACTATATACTGCTTGAAATAAGAACTTGTTTGAAAGATCTTCAAACTTTTAATTATATAAGTAATTGCATTCCCAGAAATCTCACTTCTAAAGTTGTTTATAAGTGTCTACCCTCCCATATCCTGATGGAGAAACGGGTGAGGTTATATTAGTGTAAGAAACCATTTTTCTAGTACAACAGATAACATTCCTTATGTCTGGAAAATCAGAAAGAACAAAGGAAAGAAAATGAAAATTTTCCCAGCTCCTCTTCCCATTATTTTGTCGCCCAGACAGAACCTTGTATAAATTTTTCAAAATCAATTCACTCTCAAGCAAGACTGACTGTTGCTGAAATTGCCAAAGTCCTGAACGTGTTGGTTTATCTGATGTGCTCATACCAGTCACTTACATAATCTCAATGGCTCTTATGGCTTATAAGGTACATTCAGAGTCCAGTATTAAAGTAAGTGGAGGTGAAAAATGTAGTCAATACCATAATAAATGAGGGGGCCATACAATTACACTAGCTAGGCATAAGGAATCACAGGTAATATAGCATAATGTAGGAGGGTTACACTCTGATATTGAATCTGTGGTTGCTGTGGAAACTCGTATCCCACCAACACACTGTGCATAGAAAGCTCCCATAGGAACAGTTTAGCCATTTATTTTCTATAGCCTGTTTTAACCTTTGACTTAGTGTCTGAAGGATCCTCACTAGATTTATAACTGTGTCCTCTGTAGCAAGTGACCTACAGGATAACAGAAGAACTGTTAATAACATCAATTCAGCGGTGTGAATATCATTCCAGCATTCTTGCTAGTATAGTTTCCAGGCACATGGAGCAATGCTCAATTTAAAAAAAAATAAAAATAAAAATAATACTTAAAAAAATTTAAAAAAAAAGAAAAAGAAAAACCCTCAGTACTTTGGTTTGCAGACTTGAAAGGTAACTTTACCTGGTGCAGAATTATAACGCTGACTTCAGTTCTGTGGATGTAGGAGATCCAGATTTGAAAGGACTGAAATCTTTAAAAGACCTATATTAAGGATCACTCACAGTGTTCTAATGGGCAACCTTAAATAAGAAACAAAATAAACATGGAAGTATATACATTGCGTTGTTCCAGATACAACGTTGACATCATTAAGCTCATAATGAATACCTTAAGAAAACGTGTAGAATCAGTTCTGAAAATATCGGTTCATTAATACATTTAATATGGTCATAATAATTAAATTTTTTTAAATATCTAGATACTGAAAATTGAGCACATGGTACTGTGTGTATGTTCATAAATATGTATCACAGTTTTGTTTTTTCTTATCAAATGAAGGTTAAATATAATGTAATATGAAGCTAATCAACACTAGAAATAAAATGTAAAATTCATGAGGGACTCCCCAAGCATGTCTTGAATGGCATTTTGTAAAATCAGAAGGAATAAAGTCAGTGTACGTTATTTCTGTGGCACCACTTTCTGTGTTACATAATGTAATTATATTTCATGATCTATTGACTATTGCAGAAGTGAAATCAGTCTCTCTTGTGATATCCCTTCAAAAAATATAATGTGAATTTTATGTGATAGTCTTTCAACTGTCTTTTGCACTAACAAACAAACCCGTAACAGTTAATACAGGGATGTAGATTTTCATGTTTAAGCAATCAGTTTGATTGAATAGGATTGAAAAAATATTTCTAATGTCATGCACAATGATTAAAAAGTCTTTAGGATCAATCCCTTTTGGCTTTATTGAAAGAGCTACAAGAGTGACAGTGTCTTAATACAGACTCAGATTTATTAGGGTTGAAATATCTACTCTGTTTTATTTAATTAGCCTAGTCTGCAGAGAGAAGCTGGTGGCAGAGAAATCTCTTTCTCTGACACAAAACCCTCAATAACCATACTCTGTAATAGTGAAAAAAACAGGAAGCAAGAAAATTATTAAGAAATAATTCTCTACAAAAATCTGACTTAGACCCAAAATAACCATATGGATCTGTAAGACCTTATATTATTGTCATGTCTTATTGACTTTATTCAGCAAAAGTGTAGCTGAATAATATATCTCTGACAGAAAAACATATTTTCAAACACATTTACGAGCTCATCTAGGTAGTTTCCAGTTGCCCATCTCTTGAAGGAAATTTTAAGTGAGCTAACAGCAGAAATTAAAGGGGAAAAAAAAAAAAAGGTCTCTGTTCATGGAAGGGTAGTGAAATACAAAAGCCTAGCTTTTAACTGTTTTATGTAATTTTTTTAATAATATGCTTAGTAGATTATTCTCTCTTCATGTATCTATTTCTCTTTGCAAATGTTATGAATCCATTATTTCAGCCCCAGGTGTCATTTGCTATAATATATTGAGGCAATTTCTCATACAATCCAGAAAAGGAAAGCTAGAGAAGCCAAGTAAATATGTAGCTTTGCCTTAGCCTTGAGAGAAGAAAATACAGTCCTTTGCAGCTCACCAAGGTCATGGATCTTGGCATTTCCTTGCCTGAGGAAATACTTGTCCTTCTCAAGGTCCAGACTTGACACATCAAATAATCAGCCTTTTAATTATTCTTTTTAGTTTTGGTGTAATTTTAAATGCATGTCATGTATTCACCCTACATGTAAAATAATAAAAATTCTAAAAAATTAAGAGCATTACTGGCATGTTATCATTAACACTTCACACCAAGTTCATCAGCAATGTTACCAGTTACTGGCTTTCACCTCAAAGGCCTCAAAATGATGTCTACAGTTTGTGACCACCATACCCTTCCTATAGGGCTATGGAAGAGGTCAGAAGATCATAGTACCATTCCTTTATTTCTGTATGACAGAGGTGTTGCACTGCATTTGAGGAGAAGGCTGGCACTGTATATGTATGTATTTAAAAAGACTTATTTAGATACTATGCTTTTACACCCGAATGGCTTTACCCATATGGGTTCTGCTTTTGTCTCCCTCTACGCATGTATGCCTGGCTTTATGGACATCTTCCTGAGAACCAGAAAAGCCCAGGATGGGAGGTCCTCTGTAGACTGGAGGGGAAAGTGGCACTATTCATCTTGCATTGGGAGCAATTAAAAGTTATTGCAAATAATAAAATAACAATAATAAATAAATAAATACATAAACCCAGCAACTAATATTATAATAAACAAATACAGTTAATGCCAAAGTTGCCACTTTTCCCTTTAAAAAAACAGGTACCCAAGTCAAAGCTGTGGCTAAACAGGATGCATAACCAGAAATTATGGTTCCTTTTTCCAAATGACCACCCTAAATGGTAAGATACAGAGATTTCGTTGGTCTGTTGGTTCAGTAGTTCTTTGACTGCACTGGCAACAGTGAGTTGAGGAGAGTTTTTCAGTCCCAGTAGCTGGATCCATGTCTAGGTTACATCCTGACCCAAACATGAAGATATACTAAACACCTGTCCTTGTGTGGGCTTTAAAGGGAGGAAAACCTCAGTATGCAAGCATATTAAACAAAGTCTGTGACACTTTATTTTTAACAGTATAATTCTGGTGCCAATTCTCTACATGAAGATGTGGCCTCAAACAAAGGAAATCTAAACTGCAGTTGGAATAAAGATGACAAAAATACATTCTAAATTAATTATATGCTCAAACAATACAGTGAATTGTAGCTTCAGAACATATTAAAAAAAGTATATAAAGATTAGATACAACACTATTTATCAAAATACAGCTTTTAGAATGTGTTTGGTGTCTGTCCAATAAAGCACTATAAAGAAATACCAAAAAGTTTCAGACAAATCAGCCCAAGAAATGGAAGTAGCTACTTCAGCAGTGTTGCAGAATTGCTGATTGTCTTTGCCTCTGAATATAATTTTACCACTACTCTATATGGGTATTCCAGCTTGTTCAGAAATACTGTAAGCATTTCAAAAAACCTACTTACTTTTGTGGGGGAAACAAGCCCTGGAGTTTAGATTCATTTCTCAGGTAATACTCTGAAACAAGGATATATATTTAAAATGCAATAATTGAGAATGAACACATTGATTTTAATAACTTATGTGCATTTTGCTCTGTATCCTCAGGACTGCAGCTTTAAATTTAAATTGAAGAATATTTTCTGTACTTTTCCACATAAATTTTTGTTTAAAATGAAACATGCCAACAAAGAAAATCGATAGATCTTCGAACAGACAAAAGTTTCTTCCCAACAAAAGGTACAGTTGTAAGGTAATCTTGCTTAAACATAATATCTAGCCTTGGAATTACTAACTTCAGTGAGGATGCGGTAAGATACATACTATTGTGGAGTGCAGAACTATGAACCACTGCCTCTACGTTTAATTTTGTGTATATTAATTCAAATAAGTAGAAATTTGCATTGTAATCAATGTATACTTCATGCAGATAGCCTTTCTCCTACACAAACTCTTTAAGACAGCTCAAGTAATTGCTTTTGAAAAGGTCCCATCCTCTGTTCATTCACTGCTAAATTTCATCTCTTTAGAAACAAAACCAACCAAAACCTGTTATACATGAATGTATCATTGCACGTTTCTGACAGGGTGGGTCTGATCTGAGGCAAAAGGAAGCTCTAAGTTATTTTGGATATAGTTGTTTTTTTCCCTCTGTTCCCTCATAAAACTCTGACACCTGGAGCTGCTCTCCACTTTTACAAATACAGCAGCAGTTGTTGCATACATGTCCTGATCCAGCTCAAGAGACTGATCTGATTGTTTGGGGTTGTTTGATACTTTTAACTACTCTTTCCAAAATGAGCTCCAAAACGAGCTCTTGTATTAGCAGCCTTCCTTTATTATTAACTGGGGGTGTGTCACTTGGTTTGGAAGAGCGAAAAAGAAAATGCTTTAGTTTTCTTTACTCACCTTTACACTTCTTTACTTACTGAGAGGTGAATTCCAATGAACTTCATTTTACCAAAAGCTACCAAGGAATTAAAGAATATATATTCATTGGTGCTTTACATGAAGTTCCTACTGTGTGATACTTTCTAAATATATTTTTTCTGAATTCTAATAGGAGGTTCTGTAACTGCTTTAGATGCATTTTTATTTTGCTGCCTTTACTATTGAACCAAACATTAAAGTATATGCAAATGTAGTGTTATTCCTTCCAGAGCAGGAGCTTCATGGATATCCAATATCTGTAATGCTTAGGTTGCTACTTAGATTACAGGTTAGAAAATCCAAGCAATATCTCCTTTCTTTATATAATACAGTGAATTTCTTCTTTGGGTGTGTAAATCAAGTGCCAAGTTATGTGTTTATTAATTATTAAATGTTATTCTTTGACAAATCTAGACCTTTATTGTGTACAGCTCTTTATGGAATGACCTCTTAGAGCACTTTTACTGTGACATCATCTTCTATAATAATTTTTTATTTAAACATATTTTTTTCCTCTTTCCTTTTGTGGCTTTAATTACTACCTCTTGAATAGCTGATATGTTGTTATGGACACAGCATATTGCAACTTTTCAGTGTGATTCACCAAGTTCAGTATCCCCAGCTAATTGTGCCAGTTGGGTTTTGTTTGAGCTATTACCCAAATATTATATGCCACAGAAAATCAATACAGATTTATGAATTTGACATAAAATGGTGATGCATAGCAACAGCAGCTTATTTCCTTGAGGTCTAATTTGGTCAAATTGTTTGAAATTTAAAAATAATAGCTTATATGTTGCCTTTTGTGAAATGCTATTGAAAAACTAAAAACAATAGATCATGATAGAAAAGCTTGAAATTTCTACCATGTGAAAGAAGTATTAAGGGCTAAGCTTCAGGTCTTTGTGAGTTTTGTGAACGGAAGGTCTCCTGCAGAGAATTTTAGTGTCACTCTGCACACTAATATTAACTTTACCAGAAGACAAGTCACCTGACTTCTGTTTGGGTAGAATACACTAAGTGATGTCTTCTGTTTTTGAAAATGTATACTTAGAAATCAATAGATCTCCAATCTGAATGTTTCTTTGTGTTCTTTTATAAACTTCCTTTTAGACATAGCATGCAGGTGTAGTCCTAGTTTCTATGCATCAGGCCCATATTTCAGAAGATGGAAATTACAGTACTGCTTTTACTCCCTCATTTCACACTCTGAGCCTTTAGGGACTTTTATTTTGGATTTCTCTCCATTGTGGGTGACATTGGTTCTGCTGTCCTTTAAACAACTTGGCTTGAAATCTGCCCGATTCTAGAGACTGGCTACTTTTGAATCTCCCCAATTAACTTAATCCTTTTGCCAAACAGACCCTGCAGTCATCCAGGATAAAGTATTCTTACTGTCAGTGCCAAATTGTAAGCTGCTAGTGTCCTCTCTAGTAAATATACTCAGAAGCATTGATTAAATATGCCAGTTATAACTTTCCGTTCTTTATGACAGAAGACAGGGTAGCACAGATCATATTAATGAGTTTAGGACTCATATGCAATGTAAAAGAGCATTTGCATTGTCCTTTTTTCTTTCAGCTTCCTCCTTAATGCCTTAATGCTCTATTAATGCTTTAATATTGTCCATTTCAAGCTTTTCTTCCACCGCTTTTCTCCTTCCCTAAATGATCTAACTGCATGATTAAATAAACATCACAGTCCTTTTCTCTCTACTTCCATACAGCCAAGCTATAGGAAAAAAAAACTTAGATTGACACCTTAGTTCATAATCTGTAGGGGGTGAACAATCAAACTGAACTTTGCATTTTGCTTGTTCAGAATGTGCTGAGAGGTTGATTAAAAGTGAAAAAGTAAAAAATAAAAATATATGGTAGCAAAAGTGAGGAAAGAGAAAGTCATATAAAGCTCCATAAAATCAATTTTGTAATAATCTTGGAGACAATGAAGGCCTGATAGAATGGAATGAAATGCAGTTTTATTTGTTGTTCTTTAGGTACCCTGTGATGGTATGTTGAACAAGATGCAGGTGATAAAAAATTTCTGCTGACAATCCATGGTAGCTGAACCACAATAGTGTGGAAGTAGTAGAACAAATGAACAAATTAAGACTACTTCACCATCAAGTACAGGTTGTGAATATTTTAGAAATAAATAAACAAATAAGTAGGTTGTTACTGAATACTAATCTAAGAAACTTAAGAGCAACATTCTTCCGAGTAGTTCCTAAGATCAAATGTCTAAAGAAAACATAGAGAATAATTCACTGCTAAATAAAACATACACATACAAATACAATAAGTCATGAAATGAGAGTGCTTTCTGGAGATGGAATTGTCTATTAGATAAGAGCATTATTTGCTTTCAGAAGCATATGGCCTGAGTGTATTTTAGAATTGACTCAAAAAAAAAAAAAATTACAACTAAACAAAGAATATGTTAGGTCAAAGGCCTAAAGGCACCAAAAATTAATACTCAACTATAACAGTTTTTTCTAAAATGTTTCATTTGAATTGGGCCCATAGATTTCATTTTGCATACTAGAAAAGCAGATGGCAGAGAGCATAACAACTCATCTGCAAAACACATGGGTGAAAGGACCCAATAGGTAAGTGGCAACGGTTTGTTGTTTAGGTTCAGTGCTAACAAGAAAATGCCCCATGCATTAAAGCAGAGTTCTTAGCGTTTAGCTGTCAAGCCAGTACCTGCCACTAGTCTAATCAGCCTGGGAAATTCACCATGGCAATCTTAAAGGCACATTACTACACATAGTTGTTTGGAATAGAAAATGATAATAAATTATGAACATGCATAAGTAACACAAGGCAGCTACAATTATACTGCAAGTTTCAATCTTTGTGTTGGAGGGCATTATATATAGATCATTAACTATGAAGTACCGAACAATAAATATGGTTATTATTATAACAAAAGACTAAAAGCTTTTTGACACACTATAGATTGTTACCCAGAAGAATGACAAATTGCTGAGATTTATAGCTTTTAAGTATTTAATAAAAACATAGCCAGGAGAATATGTCATCCTGCTATCAGGAAATAATTGAATTGCCCTGATTGCCAGAAATTTGACAATGGTGATAATTTTGATTTAAAAGCTAGTGGAAGGTGCTTATCACATTGAGAATCTAAGCTGCAGATGGCATATAGATGACATGTAACTTTTGCTGGGGATGTAGTTTAAAAAGCTCATAAAATAGGAATCAAAATTACAGTAAACTGGGCTAGAAATGCTCATCATTCAAAAAGTCTGTAGACTTTTGGAGCAGGTAGCTTCATAAATAGGAATATGGAATGAAATCAGTCTACTAAAATGGCAAAGTGGACTGAAAAAAACCAAGGTAATTTGTAGTGTTAACTGCAGTTTTAAGTGTTGTCATTGATTTTACATTGAGACCAATACAGTGACAGCAAAAGAAAAGAAAGTTATTTTAAAAAGTGTTTGGAAAATTCTTCGTTTGTGTAAAAAACATGAAGAATGCAATGTAACCTAATATACAATGGGAATACCACAAGTGATAATTTGCTCTAAACCAAAGAGTATAACTTTAAATCCTGGAACATAAACTTTAATCTGTTACCATAGTTCAACAAATGAGATTTGCTTCTTCTAAATTGTGTCAGTGGACCAGGAACAAAGACATAAAGAAAGTCAAACCTTTTAAATATAAATGTCAGAATACTGGATACAGTTTAGAAGGGTGAATTTTGAAAAAAAAACTGAGTAATAGTTTTCTATTGCTTAAAGTCAATTTTGATCCTATGGCAATGAACAGAAAATCTACTGCTATACAGTTCTAAGAAAGATGAATGTTACATGCTGATGTACCTCTTTTTAATTGGTCTCTTCTACCAAAGGCTGTGGATTGAGGTCTATTTCATGCCCCTTTCTGCCAGGTTGCTAGGACAGGCAGAGAACCAAGTCAGTGACTGACTTCTTTCACATAAGTCTGTGATCTGTGCATTACTCAATCAATAATGGAATCATTCCTATGTCCTCTGCCTGTGAGATTCATCACTTACTTTTTCCATAGAAGCCTCCACCCTATTACACATATGTAAATGGTGTATTCTACACATCTCTTCAGCAGAAAGAAAACAAACCCAATTCTTTACTTCCTCTATGTGTGCATGACATGTATTCTTTTTAAAAAAATCTCCTTCTCTTCAGTGTTGCACTGCAATCAGTCTTAAAATTCAGATGGTAATGTTCCTTCCTGAAATATCAGATCTCCCTCCACCCAACAAAAAATCATAGCACCTCAACATCCCCAAAATCCCAAACAGATTTTGCTTTTCCATTAAAGATCTAAAAATCTTGCACTTTTATAGAATCATAGAGTGATTGGATTTGCAAGGAGCCTCTGGAGGTCACCTGGTCCAAATTTCCCCCTCAAGTAGGGCCACCTAGTGCTGGTTGCCCAGGACTGTGTCCAGACAAGCTCTGAATACCTCCAGTAAGGGAGGCTCCACAACCACAACCCTTCTGGGCAACCTGCAACAGTGCTCATCCACCCTCACAGCAAAAGAATTATTTCCTATTCAGATGGACCATTCACTGGGTACCACTGAAAACACCCTACTTCCATCTTCTTTGCACCTTCCCTTCAGGAATTTTTACACATTAATAAGACTCTTGCTTGAGCCTTTTCTTCTCTAGGCTCAACAGTCTCAGCTTTCTCAGCCTTTCTCTATAGAAAAGATGCTTCAGTCCCTTAATCACCTTATTGGCCTTTTCCTGGACTCTCCCCAGTTTGTTAATTCCTCACTTGTACTGAGGAGCTCAGAACTGGACATAGCACTCCAGGTTTGGCCTTACCAGTGCTGAGTAGAGGGGAAGTATTACCTTCCTCCACCTGCTGGCATTGCTCTGCCTAATGCAGCCCAGGATACCATTAGCACTCTTGGCTGCAAGGTCATTTTGCTAGCTCACATCCAAGTTGATGTCCACGAGGACCCCCAAGCCCTTTCATACCAAGCTGTTTTCCAATTGGGTGGCCCCCAACATATAGTGGTGAAATAAATATCTGAATAAATGCCTGAATATGGTCTAAATGGACAAGTTGTTTAGTAATAACAGAAGTAAATTAGTCAGAAAAGACTATTTTCTCGGCAGTTGCTTCTGCTTCTCAAGCAGCAACAGTATTGTTCACAGCTACAATTCAGAAATCATATGTTCATTTAGAAGTTCAGGAACAGAACTCCTTTGGAAGTTGGACAAACAGCCTGGTATAGATTGGAACAAGACTAAGAATAAATTCCAAGATTTTCTCCTGCTATCCTTACATTCGAAAACTTGAGAGTTCGGAACTCTCTTTTCTTCTGTTCACAAATACCTTTTGTGTCTCAGTATTTACCAATAGAACTTAAGTTTTTCAAAATCTATCTCTTAAACGAGAAATGCCCATCTTGCTATTCAGTATACTGCTAATATATTTCTTATGGAATTCTTAGGGAATTAGGGAATTAGTAATATCCCTGATTGTCTTTTTTTCATTGCTCACTGTATTGGGTTTGCATGGCAAGGTTTTGGTAGTGGGGGGGCTTCTGTGAGAAGATGTCAGAAGTTTGCCCAGTGTCTGAAAGAGCCAGTCAACTGGCTCCAACATGGATCTGCTGTTGGCCAAAGCTAAGTTAATCAGTGATGATGGTAGTGCTTCTGTGATAACACATTTAAGAAGGGGGAAAAAAAAAACTCCTGTACAACAATAGCCATGAGAGAGCAGTGAGAATATGTAAGAGAAACAGTCATGCAGACACCAACATCACCGAATGAGAGAGAAGAAATGCTCCAGGTTTTGAGGCAGAGATTCCCCTGCAGCTTGTGGTGAAGACAATGTGAAGCATCGTGTTATTCCCCTGAAGCCCAGAGAGGTTAACAGAGGAGAAGATAACTATCCTGCAGCCCAGGGAGGACCCCATGCTGGAGCAGGCAGATGCACTTGAAGGTGACTGTGACCCCATGGAATGAAATCTGTGCTGGAGCAGGCTCCTGGCAGGACCTGTGACCCTGTGGGGAACATATACTGGAGCAGTTCATTCCTGAAGGACTGAACGCCATGAAAAGGACCCACATTTTATCAGTTCATGAAGAACTGCAGCCAATGGGAAGGACTCACACTGAAGAAGTACATGGAGTACTATGTCTTGTAGGATGGAGTCCACGCTGGTGCAAAGGAAGGGTATGACATGGAAGGAGCATCAGAGACTATATGTGATGAACTGACCTCAATATCTGTTCCACATCCCCTTGCTCCACTTGCGCAGAAGAGGTAGAGAACTTGTGAGTAAACTTGAGCCTAGGAAGAAAGGAGGCATGGGGGAAAAGTGTTTTAAGATATGGTTCTATTTCTCATCACCTTACTCTGATTTGATTGACAATAAATTAAGTTAATTTTCCCAAGTCAAGTCTGTTTTGCCTGTGATGGTAATTGGTGAGCGATCTCTCCCTGTCCTTATCAAAACCTATGAGCTTTTTGTTCTCTACCCTGTCCAGTTCAGGAGGAGAGAGAGAGAGTGGGTTGTTGGGCACCTGATATCCAGTCAAAGTCAACATACCACACTCAGGAGGCATTTTCAGAGTATGTTTTCTAGATTAGGCCCTGAATGATATGCAACTAGCAGAGATGAAGATGATCTTGATCCTGCAGCCAGTAAAGTACATGCTCACTCAGGCTCAGTTTTCAAATCGAACACATTGATTTTCTGTGGCATAGACTTTCTTGCCAGCAAGAATTTGGATAAATTGATACTAAATCTCAATGAAGATCTTCAGGAAATCCACTGAGAGTAGACTGAATGCTCAGGTCATTAGTGACTCGGAACCTTTTGAGACTGCTGCGAACCATGATTAGGTCAGGTTAAAGTATTTATTCTCTTAGGAAGACAAAGCAGATATCTTACAGTGTTTGAGCAGTCTCAAACCTCATACCCAGTTTACTGTATAAGTGGACAATTGATAGTCATTCTCTCTATATTGTATAAAAATTTATAAAAGTCCAATTTTGGCTTCCAGTTTGCATATAAAGTTTAGAACCACACTGGGACTGTGCTTACATGTTATTAATGGATGCTGCATGTAAGCTGTGTCGTGTCACCCCCAGAACACCAATCATAATACAAACAAGACAGTCGGCTCAGAAAGGATACTGCATTTCTACTTATGTGTGTATATATATCTCTATCAAATGCGAACATTAATTTCACTGCAAGGGATTTTTGTAATTTTTATCATAATTTTTAAGTTATGTGCCTCAATTTTATGTAAATCTTGCTCAAGTTCTACTCTGCAAGTGTTTATTGTAATTTCTCGTCTATATCTTTTCCACAAGTATGAAGAGAAATATTAATGTCAATCGTTTCTAAAGAAGATGTCTTCTGCTCCTTTAACATTTTTAATAAAGAGCTCAAGAATTATTGTTTTCACAGTCATAATTCTTCTCAGTGTAAGCTAAAAGAATAAGTTCCTTAGAAGGTAATTTATTATTTTAGAGTTTGAAGGACATGAATGAAAGCAAAGAAATTATCTGAAACTTTGCTTGTATGCTGAATGATTTCTTACCATCCGCTACATAAAAAGTCTAAAGACATTAAAACATTTGTGATAGTTATTATTCTCAAAATAAACGTGTGATAAGGATTAAGATATTTTGTGTAACATTTTAAATCAATTTAATTTCAAACAGTCTCTACATTAAACCTTGAAAATTGCATTTTTAGTAGAAACACCAATTGGGCTTTAAATCTAGTGCTGGCTGTACACTGAGTGCAGGGCAAAAAGCCAGAAAATTCTGATTTTTAATCTTAGCTCTTAAAATTACTTTCTGTATGGGTTTTGGCACACCATTTAGAGTCTCTGCTTCAGTAGGTTTGTATTTTCCTACTACCTTAAAGTTTCTTCTGGGTGTTAATTAGCCAAAACATATATTTAAGATTGTAGAATATGCTGTATTTTTGGTACCTTGTAAAACTATCACTTTGTTGTGTTGCATGATACCTAAAGGTATAACTTACATTTCTAGAGGTGATCCAGGGATACACCATTTCCACTAAAAAGGGGAACTAGTAATTTAACCCATCAATTAACCTCTCCAGCTGATATGAAAAACCTGCAAAATCACTACAGAAAATATCCTCTGTCAAACTCAAAGTTTTTGTTTTGCTCTTAAACAAATAGAGGTCTGCTACTTCCATATGTCACAGCTGTGGGCAATATTGAGATCAGTACCGTCATTTAATTACTCTAGACTCATCACAGAACCTTGTACAGCCTTTAGGTTCTAAATATAAGTGCCAGATACTCTGTAATTAAACATATGACTTCTCTGCTGCTCTGTGACTCTCTCGCTATTGTTTTCGTGATGCTCAATGCAAATTTTTGCTTACTTCAAATGAGAAAAGCACATATACGTTCCTTACTTTCCTTCCTAATTTAAAGTATGCAAATTCCTCTTCTTGAAAATAGCACTGGCATATGGGGTTATATCATGTTTAGGAAATCCAATACCATTTATTGCTAAAAAGCAACAGACGCTGAGCAATTTAAAGGGCAAAATGTTGTACTAGGAAGTTGACTCATTCTTCCTCTGTTATTATTGCTTTTTAATGAATCCCTCTAAGAGCTTGAACCTAAACCATTGAAGTTAATGGGAATTTTACCACTAATGGCTATAGTAGAAATGGTTAAGTCTGAGGGAGCAAAGTACTGTTCCTTAAAATCCCATTGATGAGCAAATCTGAATCTAGAATTAGCTTGCTTTTGACTAGTCCAAAAAAAAAAAAAAAAAAAGTATTATGATCTTCAATTATTACTGTGGAAAGTTAAAGTCACTCTCAGGAATAGGTAAGTTAGGTTGACAGTCAATTTGGGGTCCATGTTGTCAGCAATTTTATTGAATGTTTTTAAGGTCAAACCCTGCACATCAAACAAGCACAAGCAAATTCCTCATCCACTGCTCCCCAAAACAGACCATCTCTTTAACATTACAGTGACTTTAGGGCAATACTTTAGGGCAGAAGAACAGACACAAGTCAGGACATGAATGTTCTGACAGCACACTGAATATCCTAATAAAAAGCTCAGGAAGCATCAGCTTGTTTCTGTGAGCATTCTGATGCAAGTTTCTCAGAACAGCAAAATTCTAAATTTCTCAGAAGCACAAAAATGTTAGTAGGAAAATGACATGTTTCTTTTGCTTGAAAAAGACCTATTGCCAATAGTAGACCAAGTCAGATACAGTTCTGTCTAGATGAGCCTTGAAAACCTTCAGGGCCTGATTCCCCAATCTGTCTGGACAACAATTTCTAGGTCACTACCTTCCTGGTAATGAGCTTTTTCATAATGTCTGCTTGGAATCTCCTAAGCAATAATTTGTGGTCGCTGTCACTTGCCTGTTACTAATGAGAAAAGTTTTGTTCCATCATCACTGTAACAACTCTTCAGGTAATTGTAAGCAATTATTAGATCACTCTCCTTTCTACCAGGTTAAACAAGACCAGCCCTCCCATCCTGTCTCCACCAGATATGTACCAAAAGTTCTTGAACACCTTGGTATGCTTCCATGAGGTTGTTTCCAGTTTCCTTCTCTCTTCAGCTGAGAGTCTACAAGTGAGTGTATTATTCCTCGTGCAGCCTCGTTAACACTGACCAAAGGAGGATGATAACTTCTCTAGATCTGCTGCACACAACCCTCCGAAAGTCTGTGTATTTGCAACGAGAGCACACTGATGGTTCATATGCAGCCTGGCATGCACCAAAACCACCCCTGAATACTACCACCAGGAGTATTACTCAGCTAATTGGCATATAGTCTATTCCAAAGCATGTACAAAATGTCCCTGACTTTCCCTTTTCAAACTGTATGAGGTTTCTCTTGTCCCAGCCCATACGTTCGTAAAGGTCACATTCTCTTTCCTGAGGAATAACTGCATTTTCCTTTTCAAATTACATCTAGTTTAAGGACTACAGACTAAGTAGAGGAAGGTAAGGAAGTTTGGTGGTTTGACATTGCCAGGCTGAAACATCTTTAGATATTATAATAAATTATCATTTTCAAAAGACAAATACCACCTATAATCTGCTGTTAAAATTTCTCCAGGTTTTCAGCTTTCTTTACTAACTACTTAAAACCTTTGAAGAGTATTCAGCACGAGACCTTTGGAAAGTCCTATTAGCACCTTCTGGAAGTTTGAACTCCATTTTTTCCTTTAAAGACTGACTGCAAAAGTGCTTACTCTCAGAGTCCAGTTGGGAGGTGTGAATCTGAGTAACTCAGACTGTTGCAGAGGGCATGTGAGATAAAGCGGTTGTAAAATCAGTGAAAATAAAGGACAGTACATTTATAAAGAATATAGCTGGAACAACTGACAATACAAGAAAGTATGGGAGAGTATTCTATTACAAAATAAAAATTGAAAGCCATTGGATCTAGGCTTTGTAATTCAGACTATTAAATGTTCAAAGGAAACAGGGAGTTTAAATGGAAATGAGGTGACTCAGAGTCTTTGACTTGATTTAAACTTAGACTACTAAAGATAGAGAGAAAAATAAGACCACATTTCAGTGAAAGAGAATATGCCAATTTGAAGCCAAGAACATTTAATAAAACTTCCTGAAAGAAAAATCTATCAGACTGCAGAAAAAAAAAACCTCCCAAAGGTAATAAATGCTAGAAACCCCAGTGCATGGAACATTTTAACTGATCCTAAAGTGATCAAAACATTTGTGAATGAACAATAAGGATCAATCCTGAATGGACAGGGAGGCAGAGTAGATAACCTAATAGGTCTCTTCTTTCTTTAGCTTCTGTGAATTTATGGCAAATTAAATAAGCATTGGGATATGGTGCCAGCACTGAGAAAATAACATGTGAGGGAATCAAGCTAGTAACCTTGAAAAAGTGAGAACAATAGAGAAAAGGAGGTCCTAGCAAGTTTGTAAATATCAAGTTTTGACAAGTAATGCATGCCAAGCTCATTATAGGAGAAAATAACATTGAATATTCATATCAGGCATGAGCAGAGATGGGATAAATCTTTTCAAAAACATTATTTAGAGATTGGGGTATCACTAGGGAATTTGTTTGGAATGAAGGAGAGATTTAAACTGGATAACAGGTTACTTTATGGGAAGTAGAGCTTAAAAGAAGTTTTGCAAACAGAATTTTTTTCATGTGAAAATGAAATCCATGATGTACTGATATTTAAATTCATATATAATTCTTTTCATGTATCCTGACATAAATAAGGAAAAGGTTTTATGAGATAATTGCCATCAGGTAAAAATAATGCTGTGCACTATTTTATTAAAATCAGATTTAAATCCAAAGGTCTGGAAATATTTAAGAAACAGTAGAAGGAAAAGAAAGAAACAGGAAAGATTAAGCTTTACAAAGTAATTTTCTGTCCTTTGAGTGGGGGTGAGGGGTATGAGGACTGCAATTTTCAGATATGGAAATTCAGAATGTTTCAAATACGGTAATCTTTCTATTAATTAAGACAAATTTTCAGTCCTGAAACCTTGTGCAAATAGTTTAAACTGATGCTTTACTGAAAAAAAAAATTTTAAAAATCAGCCAATTACAAGGTTTAGATAATGCAGAAGATTCTCCATGGTGTTCAGAAGAAGTATCCAAATAATTCTTTTCCAATAATTAATTATTTACTTGTGTCATAAAGTTACATAATTTTTTTTCCTCAACTGATTTTTTTTTTTTTGAGTGGGTTTGGTTTACGTTTTTGTTTTGTTTTATTTATTTGTTAGTTTATTTATTTACTAATTACCTGGCTCTATTTTGCCCAGAACAAATAGTACTGCAAAACAGAAAATGATGTAAGGCTGCCACTGTTTCACATATGCACTGGCCAGTAGATTATTTTAGCTTTAAAATTCATTATCTATTTCAGCAGTTCCATATAATGCAGCATATTGTAAAGAAATATTAGCAACTATTGACACTGCTGTTGTCTGCTGCCTTGGGAGACAAGAGATACTGATTCTACAGTACACATCTAATTTTTTAAAGAATCTAAACAAAGTATTTATAAAAATTTATTATTAGTGACTACAAAGAAATATTACTATCAACTCTATGTGGGATTCAGTACCTATTCCCAGCTTGTATCTAACAAAGAATGTGTTCAGAATTTTAGCTCTATGTTTTGATGTTATGTCATGGTTTGCTGCACATTTGATAGGATGAACCACAGTCAAGTTATTAAATGTCATATGTCACAAATGTGAAGGCATCAGAAAAACAAGTTCTCTACCTGCTTTCTCCAAAATATATAACCCATTCAAGAAAACATGTGAAATTTGCTGGAACAGTTTATATCCCTGAGAAATAGCAGTGTTTCTGAGATTGTGTGGACGGGCACCATAGCAAGCTTGAAACACTTGGAAAGATTTACACAGAAATGTAAATAATGGGACATTCAAAATTACACTGATGAACTTATGTATAAATGAAATTTGACTTCTAATTCCTCATTGCTGGTTCTGTTTTGTTTCTTATTTGCAAGACATACTACTATTTGCAGTCGTCTAGGGTAAAGTAAGGTCCTGCTAACACTAAAGAGATACAGCATTAAGTGGAACAGCGGGAATTTCCTATTTGGACTTGTCTCTTAAATGAGATTTCAATCCCATCAATACATGTTGGCAGTACAGGGCGATACACTCAGCTACACATTCAGTAGACTATACCCAAATGTTTAATTGAAAAGTGGTGCATATGTTCTTATTATTGGCTTACATAAATGACATCTTATGAACCTAAATATACACTAAAGAAACATTAAGCAAATCTGCTCAAGTACGGACCTTCAGTTTAGAGTAACATTCAAGCAATACCTGCTCTGTTCCACCAGCAGCCCCTCTACTATGCAGTTTTTCACTTGCTTTCCTTGGTAATGACATCGTATGTTCTTAAATTACAGTATCTGCTTCTCAAATGAGAGCTCTACTTTTCCACACACAGCGAGCAATAGAGCACAAAGCTTTTTTCGTGTCCAAAGTCACAGCAGATGTGCTGTTGTTTTAACTGAAGTGACAAAAATAAAATGATCTAAACTGCTCTAATTTCTTCACTCTCTCCCTTTTGTCACTACTCTTCAGAAGTGGATTTACAAAGTACAGCACTGCATTTTAATGTGCGCTTCAAATTCTATAAAGTTGTTCAGCTAAAGCCTTTCCAGATTATTTTAAGAGTGACTGTGTTGTCTCAAGGTATATGTGGAAGCCAAACATTTTCTCTCAATTCTTTCTCCTAGAAGTTGTACAGTGGGGAATACCAGACCCATACTCTCCAGTTTACATCCTGCAATTAAAACATGGTTCTAAGTTTTCATCTATGAGCCAACAAGTTTGTTGATTTAAATGCCTAAATCCTCTCAAAATGTACCTGAAACATTATTATTTCATTACCTTTATCTATTTTTGTGCTATAACCATGTTGGAAACCGAAAATAAAGACCAGTTAGCAGACGAATTGTATGTAATCACCTTTGTCTAGTGTCAGGCTGCATAGAACAGTGAGTGAGTATTATTACTGGCAACTAGCACAGCCTGCACAATCTGCTGAGTTTCTTCATTATGTTTTTACAATGATTTGTAGCAATAAGGCTCTATGAGATACTCTCAACAACAACAAAACCAACCAAACAGAAAACCCCCCAAAACCCAAACAAACAGACAACAAAGCAACCTGTGTACCAGTGACATTTCCAGAACAGTAACCTTGTCTCCCTTCTCACAAAGAATTCTTGCTGAGGGGTGGGACGAAATTATCTGAAAACAATGAGAACTGCAAATACCTCTAAATTCTGTGAAAATTCAGGGCACCCATATGCAATCCACGTGTATATTCAGTAATGGACATAATGCAGGGAGTTTCAACATTACTAGTTTACATCTTCTGCTTCTCTGTATCTATGAAAATGACTAAAACAGTAGAAAAGTTATTCAACTGATAAGTTAATTCAGGTACTTATCCTTTGTTGCAGACTTGCCATTTCATACTTTTTACCTGAAAAGTAAAGCTGTGTATATATATGCCAATATCCGTAAAAATAACAAGGCTTTCAAAGACTTTCGGTGGTTGACACACCTTTGAAATTTGTTCTTCAAATCACTCTTCTTCAAAATTGTCTCTAAAATTTCAGTTATTATTACTTCAGAATTTACCTTTTCTAAATTATGTTCATGCAGTGAACTCTTTAATGAAATTCTATTTATTCTTGGTTTTAGTCTTATGTCTGAATGGTAGTATTGTTTAAAGATCTCCACTGAGTATGATCAACCTCCTTCTCAATACTAGTATAGGTGCAATATAAATTTTTGAACACAGACCACAAAAATGTTTTTGAGATGTAAAATTGTCTTGCTATTCTAGAAAGCAGTGAGAGTTGTTCCAGGATAAAATATGAAAAAAAAAAAAAAAGACTGATCATAAGATACGAGCACTTCCCAGAGTAAATGCAAATCAGGAACTTTTTCCTTCTGTTGGACAGAGAAATAAATATTTTTCCTTCCAAGAACTACTAAAACAAACACACTGTATTTGAATTTGGGGGTATTATTAAAAAAGGCATAGTTAACTAACTGGAGATTTTACTAAAATCTGGAGAGTATGCTTTCAACACAAGAGATGTTTTATAGCACACCTTTTTTTCATGATACACAGTAATTTCCAACTGTATAGAATATCAGTTGCAGGTCTGGCTTTTTACCAGATTATATCTGCACTGTACAGTGCAAAATAGTGAATCAACCTGCAAAATAGTAAACAGTTGGATCCAGTCAAGATTTTTAAGGTTAAGTAAAACACATTACTGTTAAAAGCAGAATATAACAGTTTTTAAACTTTTTTGTGCAATCCAATATGTCCCTCAGCATAGACCTGTAAGATTAATCAAGATTAAACCTAGCCAAACTACCTGTGAGCTAGAAAAAAATGTACATTTGCTGCTGTACTCACTAAGTAGGCATACAGTGGCATAAAATCTCTATATACCTTTAAATTTGAGCCTCATGGATATACCTGATTTATGCCTTCATCAGTTCATTGTGTCACCCTGTCCTTCATTAGCTCATGTCATCAACAGATTAAATACAATTATTTGACTATGAATAAATTGGGTGTTAACCTCCTCCCACAGTGAAATACTCTGGAAAGTTGTCACAGAAAGTAATGCCTAATGTGACCTTAAGCTTTTCCTTCTTGTTAATTTTAATTAACTAACATGCCAATCAGATTCTCTGCATGTGGTTTGTTTTTTTCTGTTTTTTTGTTTGTTTGTTTGTTTGTTTGTCTGTTTGTTTGGTTGGGGTTTTTTTTAGTAGCCATTATCACTGGTTTTGTAGATCTTTATTTTAATCTATGTATCAGTGCCTTTGCCCGCCCGCCTCTCTGTGTGTACGTATGTGCATTTTCCTATCAGGTCACTCAGGCAATCTGCAAAATTGTGAAAGATCAACAATGCCATCTGCAGGTATAAGATAATTTTGGATCTGCAGAGACACTTGCTTTACAGCTTTGTTGTTTCTCTTTCTTTGAATAGGCTGTTTCTTGTAGAGTGAAATCAATGATGCTCATACCTCAGGAAGTTTTGGTCAGACCAAAATTTTGTAGGTCTCTCTTACCAGACAAGACCGAGTTACGAAGATTTTGGCTTAGACTAATTTATCACTAACCTATACAAAAGACTGAATGTTTCTGTGAGCTTTATTGTCAATGGTTAGGGGCTGGGCCAGCCACTAGACAAATGACAAGTACTCTCTCTTAACCCCTCTCCCAGTAAAGTTGTCTAGTGATTGATTAGAACACAGTCAAGGTTTAGGGTCAGGGCTGTCTGCTATAACAGACACTCTCTGTTAACCCTTCTCCCCTCCCAAAGGGAAAGATTCTCCCCTCCCAAAGTGAAAGAGAAAGGGAATGAGGGAGAGAGACCTATCGATTAGAAAACTAAAGCAGCTTTAATGAAAATAATAATAAATTGGAATATATACAAAACCAGAATTGAACGCAACTCCCCCTGATAGCAATTATGTCACCGTCACCACTGATGCTGTGGAATAGACACTGGAGAAGTCCCAGACTGGAGTGAGTGGCAGATGGGAACTGGATACAGGAGCTGAATTCTGGAATGGGATTTAGGAGCTGGATTATGGCATTGGATTCAGGAACACATGGATTAAGATCAAAGACAGAACAAATGGAGTCCTCCTTAGATGTCAGCCATTGAAGAAAAGAACTTGGCCCTTGTGATCTCTCAGCTTTATACTGACTCTGACACACATGGGATGGAACACCTCGGTCAGTTCAGGGTCACCTGTCCTGTGCGATGATCCCCACAGGTGCAATGGTTTCCTTTCTACACACCCAACATGGTACACAAGATTTAGCAATGACCTTGGTCTGAAGAGGAACAAGAATAAACAGGAACCTTTCTGCATACCAATCCTTGGCAGTAACCTTAAACATAAAACATTATCACTGCTAGAAGCAGACAGTGTCTACAAAGACATGTCATTACCTTCAGAAAGTGCAGGTAGTTAGAAGAGACTGAGCTGAAAAGTAAAATCATTGAACAGAATTAGTTCTGTTCTAACTCAAACCAAGACATTTATTCAAGATACTCAAAAATATCTAACCTGCAAAATAGAACTGAGAAGCCTGATTTCCAGCAAGTTTGTGAACAGAGCCAAGAATGCTTTGCTTTTATCTATCATTGTCTCTTGTTTTCAAGCGGAGCTAGTAGCAAACCATAGAAGGATGCGTATGTTATAGTTACTCTCTGTGTTTTATTTTCTCTTTTTCTTCACATCTGTTCCATGCAGAATTTCAGGCATGGGAGTGGTGAGGTATAAATCTCACAGAGAACAATAAGCAGTGTGGCAGACTGGACGGACTACTGGTAATGCACAATTCAGACTATTTAATTTGGGGGTTTTTTTTGTTCTGAAGTGCTTAGACAGTAAAAGGTAACTTTTCCCTCCCTGTTGAAAATGAATATGACTCACAATAAAATGAAATTTAAAACTGTGAGGAACTGTGTTCACTAGCCATATAAGTGACGAGCTTCCTATGAACACCCTATGAAAAGAAAATACCTCCTTCCATCAGTAAAGTAAAAGAAATTCACCAGTTTTATTTAAAAAAAAAAAAAAAAACAAGCCTCATTTTTTTATTTTTATTTTCATCTAGGTCAGCGTGTTATTAGAATGAGGAAAAAATTATGGTTAAAACCCAGAACATTCTGAATAGCCTTCTGATTCTTTGACTGAGTCAGTGGCCCTGGGCAAAAGCAGAGTTTTTTTTGTGCTCACTCTCTGCATCTGTAAAATTAGAATACTAATGCTTAGCTCTCACAAGGGAATTGTGAGGTTTTAATTAGACAATGTTCTTCTGAGTCTACAAGAAGCAAAAAGTTATTCATAAAACGGTTATAAATACACTTCCTAGAGAATGTGAAACAAATAGTCTTCTAGAAAGGTTCTGAGACAAGATACGTAGAGTCATAGAATTTTAGGGGAAGGGACCTCTAGAGATTACCCAGTCCAACCCCCCTGCCAAGGCAGGATCACCTAGGGCAGGCCACACAGGAACACATTCAGGCAGGTTTTGAAGGTCAGCACAGAAGGAGAGCCCACAATCTCTCTGGGCAGCCTGTTCCAGTGCTCTGTCACCCTCACAGGAAAGACATTTGTCAGCATGTTGTGGTGGAACTACCCATGTTCTAGCTTATACCCACTATTCCTTGTCCTATTTCTGGAAATCACAAACCGAGCCTGTCCCCTTCTTTTTTACACCCACTTCTCAGATATTTGTAGATGTTAATAAGATCTCCTCTCAGCCCTGTCTTCTCAAGACTAAACAGTCCTAGTTCTCTCAGTCTTTCTTCATAGGAGAGATGTTCAAGTCCCTTAATCATCCTCATAGTTCTCTGTTGGGCCCTCTCCAATAGATCCTTGTCTTTCTTGAACTGGGGAGCCCAATACTGGATACAGTATCACTTTTCTGAGTGAAACCAAGTTAATCCACTTCAGTAAGCCAAATCAGATGAAAGCTTTGGCCTCAGTTCAATCCATTCAGGAATGTGTTCAAATTCTAACAAAGGTAATTTGATCCTTTTGAAAGAGCTGACTTTTTTTCCCCCAGTTTATTGATATTAAATAGAAATTATATTGTGTATAGATTTATTTCAAGGTCCTGCAAAAGTTTAACTTTGCATAACTTTCTAAAATTAATAACTTTGGAACTCTTGAGAACAGATATTTTGCATTACAATGATTTAAATAGAAGAAGAGAGTCAGAAGATGTTTCACGACTCTACTTAGATGTATTTTGTGATATGAGAAAACATTTCAAGGGTGTCAGATAAACATAGATATTCATCCAGAAATTCATAAGCTGCTTTTTCTGACTTCAAGAAACTGCATCAGATTTTAAAATATTTGCAATGTAGTGTATAAGTAGTGTATAAGTTAAGCTTATAACATATGAGTTTATATAACTGTACCCTTATTCATAGTTTGGCCTCTACAGTTTTAGAGGCCATCACTCACACCTGACAGACAGAGGCACTTGTAAGCAGCTTTGTTCCATTGCATGACAGAGCATTATTTTTCATAAAACCATCCTTCCTGTCTCTTTATGCCCCTCTCCCCTCAGTCTCTTGTATTTAGTGAAATTACCTTGAATTATATTCTGAAGTAGATTTTACAAGTGTTTAATGAACTGGCTATATGATAACAATTCTGTTGACCTTGTAAGCATAAACGTGAGATTCAGTGCTGCACCTCTAATAGGCACGAATGAACAAGCAAATGTAGCAGAAGAGTGAAGGGGCTGCTTAGCTCAAAGGTACCTTTGAGACCACCAGAAACAAACTTCTGTGAAGGACAATTAGCATTACAATGCCTTTTCTGAATTATTCTCTGGGTCATACGGCTGAATCTCAATAGTGCTTCAGATCCCAAGACATTCTATGTCTCTGAGGAAGTGCTTTCTATATGTCTCCTACAGCCCACCTACTGAGAGAACCCTTCATAACTGAGCTGTCTTGAAGACTCTTTGTCCACCCTTTCCTGATCACTGTCACAAAATGTATTGTCCATGTTCAGAAAAAAAAGGAGGAAATTGTAGCTTATCTTTTCTTTGTCTGGTTCTGATTAAAAGTAAATTGGACAGAAAACTGTGGTGTAAGTCTTTCCTATGCCCCTGTGGATTAATATAACAGTGAAGTAAATGGTGAGAAATTTCTTGATATTCCTGCACATTGGTAATACTTGCAGTTAAGATAGCTTAAAATTGTGTTTGTGACCATCACATAAATGACGTTGCTCAGGAAAGCTAAGAAGGTGCTAACATTTCCAAAAAAAAATTGTTTGCAGTGCTTTCACTGAGAGTGAGATAGGTGGACTTTTAGGTGCCTATCAAAATTTCTTTGAGCTAATTTTCATTTTGGCAATGTTAATATCAGGCATCCTGCCTCTGGGTTTAAAGCAACAATTTGAAGAGAGCTTTTACCCTCTACTACTTATATATTATTTCCTTTTTCTCCAACCAGTACTGTTTCTTGTGTATAGCATGAAACATTGCCCTGCTCTGATCCAAAATCCATTATGATTTTGTCATAAGAAAGACTATTATTCCACAGTTAGTTTTGAGAAATAAAGGTTTTATTCATTTGTAATCTGACTTCAAAATTCTCTTTAAATCTTAACCCTAGCTCCCATATAATTCTCCTGGATGTCTAATTCTCTGTTTGGATGGAAATTATGCAAGATCAAACAAGGCTTGGCTCAATACCTCTCTTAGCCTACTTAGCTGACAATTACAAAGAAAGCTTCATGCCACATATAGCTTTTTTTTCACTTTAAGAGATGTATGGGTTATTATTAGTGTCATTATTATTAATTGTAGCAGTTAGATACTATCATTATTTTACTGTCTTGTCATCTCTTTAGATTTACCCTTATTAGGCTTCATTGACTTCTCCTCCCTCCCGCACCTGCAACACTCTAAAGGCAAGAGCGAGCCCACCTACAACTCTGGGTTAATAAGCCAGGACTTTATCACTTAAAATAGCATTGCAGAAAGCCTCATTATCTTCTACACACTAATTCATCATACTGCCAATCTTCCCAAGTCAATCTGAAAAGGCATAATTTCTAGTTGAAGGTTTTTTCAAAGCAGATTTCATGTTGTTTAAAAAAAAGAAAGTATAGTTTCTCATGTAAATTGTACTTCTTCATTCCTTGCATGTTCAACTTACCTTTGTTTACAATGGACCTGGTTCTGCCAAGTTGGATAGAGTGGATTAATGCTAATAGGGTATTACTTGTTATAGAAAATATTTCATCTGTAAGCAAGCAGTAGGAAAAAAAAGTCAGAGCACTTCTAACCTCATTTTATGTTTGTGAATAACATCATCGTTATTAAGAAAGGGTCTTAATGCTTTGTTATTCTCCATGCTTTATTCAGATTTGGCAAATTTATACCAGTTGCAAACACTGGTTAGTCTACAGAAACAAACATACCTCGTCTCATTGGATATCATATTAGTCTTCAAACTAACTGAATATGTGGAAAAAAACAGATTATCTGAGTCTTCTGTTCTTGCTTTAACTCATATTTCAAACAGAAGACTTTGTTTCCTATTCACTCCCTTGAGGACATTTTAAGATAACACAGTAGTGCAATTCACAGAGAATCATCCATGGAGCAGAGCTAGGGCTACATAGCGTTGTTATTATCTAAGGTAAAGAGGAGGTTTGTAAGTGTTTTTTTTTTTTTTTTTTTTCCCCTCTGTTGTCATGAAATAGCTGGGGAAAGGAAAGGGCACATTTCAGCAATCCTTCCCAGGTTGTTTTTCAGCTAGTGAAAAACAGTAATTTTCTTTTTCAGTGAAACTGCTTTGCACTTTGCAGAACAAAATGTGTGAATCACAGCAGATGAAGTTATTCTCCATGAAGCTGATTAAAGCATAAATTTTGCTTGCTGCAACAATTTTTTTTTTCCTTGCAAACTGGTTCTTATCTTTGTCAGTGCCAAATTCTGACTCATACTGGGAAAAGCTTGGAAGAAGAGCGTACATGTGTGGGTGTCTTAACATCTGGAGTAAAACGCATAATAAAATATAATTTCAAAAGGTAAAGAAAAGGCATTGACTTTTGTCCATCAAGGACCAAATCCCACAGAACTCTTTCATGAAACCTAAAATGACTGTATTATATCTTTGCAAAAGTTGTGAAATCCTGTTATTTCAGAGGGACCTACTGTGCAAAGACAATTCACCTGTGGAAAGACATTAATTCTGACACATCCTATATATATTGATTTCACTGTGAAGACACATAACAATTAATTGGTTGACTTGAACTTAAAAAAAAAAAAAAAAGGCAAAACTACTTCTGACTGTAATAAAATGCAGAGTATACATCAAACAGAAATGTCCACGTTGTGATGTTTACAGCTAGATAAGAAGAATCTCACCTAAATTAGGTATGTACTGATTGGTTTTAGTTTTTAAAGAGTTAGTGCCTTACAGGTTTTTTACTCTTATGCACTTTTTCTTGTCTAAAATAATAAATGTTAGTGTTCACATGCCTTATAATTAGCAAATATGCTGTGTAATTTTGCAGAGCCAAAAGCTCTTACAGATTCTGTCATCAAACTAAGGTAACATGAAACATAGGTTAGAATTAACACATTGATAATGTGTTAATTATAAAACAGTTTTACATAGGAACATGTACAGAGAATATTGACTTTTTTTTTACAAGTAATTATAAATAGGAGAGCAATATTCAAAATAGATTTTAATGCTTCAGTATTTTCTTTTCTGTCATGCCCTATATTGTTTCAAATATCTTAATTACTTTCATCATATAATGATGAATTTTCAGTCCTCATGAGGTAGGTATTTTTTATATTAATAGAACACCTTTGTTTTGGTTTGCTTTAATGCAAATCACATTTCTTGGATATCTATTAAATACTTTTATTCTTTGCTTATAAAATATCTGGTATACTGCTGCTCTAGTACAGTAGACAATTTTTTCTGAAGCAGTCAATTTGCCTGCTGTTAAAGCTAACAAGTTAATCAATCTGGCAGTCTCACAGGAGTGTTTTGGAACTGAGCATCAGGCTTGTCATTTTAAAATTAGAGGTCGAGTTTTACCCTGAACCACAGGCAACCACATTCTCATCAGAGAGCTTACACTCATGCCCTCAGCAGCAGGGACTGTAAGAACACTTGATTTTCTAAAGGTCGTAATCTAAATCCGACAATGAATTTCAGATTTTGTGACACTTGATACTGCAGTGCCAAAAAGCTAAGCACCAAGATTCATCACTCTGACTTTCTAATTCTTTCTGCTGAAAGTATATGTAGAGGTTCAAGCTGGGTGTGATGCAGCTAATTTAGTATTTTAAGTAAGTGGTCACTGCTTCTGAAACACCTGACCGCCTTTCATCTAGTGCAAAGAGCAAAGCCAGCAAAACAGAAACAGAGTATGAGCAAACTTCACGTTGCCCCGAAAACCCCAGGAAGTGCAATCAGCTCTGCTGAGCAGATACATTGTTTAGTGGAATTATGTTCAAGAGGTAGTACGCATGACGCAAAGAATAACTTGGAATGAATGGTATGTAATACATGGGATTACCACTCCCTGTAGGTATAAATTGTTTCAGTAATGGCAAAAGATAAATTTTGATCCAAATAGTTTCATCCTCATATACAGAAATATGAGGATTGAGCTTCTTCAATAACATGTAGAAAAAGAACTTTGAAAAAAGGGCAGCTGAGAAACAGTTAAGCTCACCATGATGCATCCATAGTAAAGCAGTAAGACCCTTCTTGAGATATATATGCTTTAAAGAAGGCATCAGTTTTATACAGAAGCTTCAGTGAAAGCAGATGCATTACACTGTTCTTCTATTCCTTTTTTTTTTTTTTTTTTTTCAGTCTGGCAGTAATATTGCATTTTGAAAGGTGGAACAGAGGGGGGAGATTTAGAAAACTTTATAAGAATTTGCCCAAGTTAATAATTTCAATCAATCTCCTGAATTAAGGGAGATAAATTCCATTTCACAGGCCTGATTCCAATGGGTGCTGAAAACTTGTGTGTGACCTGTAAATGTTATCACAAACAGTAACAGTATTTGACAAATGGCCTAATCACTACAGTGTAGATCAACACATTTTTCTTTTCTGTAATAAAGTGTCTCTTCTTAGAAAGCATATGGATTTATACTTTTCCAAATTTATATAAAAGCTCAGGTACATGTTAACCTTATTTCAGTCTAAAAAAGTTGAAACATTTCACAAGAAAAATATCTGTACTTTTTTTAACAATATGTCTGCACAGGTCACACATTATTTTCAAGGGTTTAGGTGTTTACACTTTCTTCTTGTCTCTTTTGGGACAGCTGTCTTCTTTAATAACAAGTTTAGACTCCCTTCAATCAAAAAAAGATACATAAGAGAATCAATATCAAAAGCCAGTTCACTAAAATAAATAAATAAATCCTTATATAAAATATTATAACAGCTTTTCTCAGGTGGCAATTGGTATAGCAACTGTATACATACCCCAGAGAGCACCCATGCCAAATTATGGGCATTCCTTTTTTGCAGCATAATGTATGTATGTAAAGTGGAAAAAGAAAATATTCTTTCTGGATTGGCCAATTTCCATAATTAAAAAATGAGCTCTGCTAGGACTTTTCACATTCATCATTTCAATCCTCAGGCTATTTAGCAACAGCTAGTGAAATTAGAAGTACACTGTTATTGGAACAGAGTACTAATGCAGACTTCTGTGTGAAGTTGAGTGAAGACAGTTTATGTGGTAGCTTTTCACTGTACCAATATTTTAAAAATCTGAAATAATTTTTGCTTCGGGTGAAGCTAAAATGAACAAAAAACCCCAAGTTATGCCAATTATCCTTGTGAGTGTCTGGGTAGATTTTTCAGCAATCAAATTATTACATTGTTAATTTATTTTCAGAAATGTAAAATTAATGTTATAAAGCATTTTTTTAATTCCAGAACAATGCAATTAAATATACATATATTTCTATGATCAAAGCCTTCTAATTAAACTGACAGCAAAATTCTTGTCTTATTTTGATAATGAACTGTTAATTATCAAATACATTTTATGGAATGAAATTTCTCAGCTCCTTCTATTACTACTGTGTCTTTTTTTTTTTTTTGTTGGACTCAAAACCTAGCATAGCTGTACTTCAAAGTATATTGCAAATTACTTGCTGTTACCAAAATATTTAATGTTATCTGTTTTCAAGCTGACTTACTTAAGTATAAACCTTTCTTTTTCTTGTGTGGTCCCATTGGGTGATAGCACAAACTGTAGTTGCACTTCTCCAGTAACACAATGCAAATTGCATGCTTTATATTTCAAGCCATTGCCTTACATTTCAAAATTCTTTGTGATTAACCAGTAATGAAAACTCACTCATGTGTTTGTGCAAATACCACCTGATTGAGTTTCATAAAATTTCATCATTCTGTAAATGGCATATCTTTCACTGGAAAAAAAATAGTAATAAATAATAATAAATATAATTACTGTTACCCAATTTATTTTAGAAAGCACTAGAACATAGTTGTTTTATAAATGGCTGTAGACTATTAATATGGCTTACATTTATATGGGGGTTGATGGACTCTTACAAAAAAGCAAAACATCTAATCCTTTAGTAATACACACACACACATGTATGCACAGAAAGGACAGGGAAGTATGAAAAGAGTATGAATAACATATTTTTTTTGGTTTTTTATGTTAAAGTACAGTGAGGAAAGCGGGGATATAGAAATTGATGTTACGTAGCTGCTTCCTGAATAAAGTGAGAAGAATTTTTCGTAGTCTTCAATTTTGTCAAAAAAGTCAAACAAGGCTAATAAAAATAATGGTAGGGGATATTTACTGCTTAGCTAAATTTAGCAGTTAGCTAAAACTAGAAATATCACTGAATAAAAGAAATCACTGAATTATATGTTTCACTAAACCATCCATGGTGTTTGCAGTACTTATAGGGAATGTCGAGAAGTTTAACATTACCTCCACTTGATATGGGATTTTAAATTCACATCACAGTAGGACATTTGAATTGGTTACAATGACATTATGAACTACATCTGGGTTATATTTGCTTTCTTTACTTTTCATTATTCTGTTGCACAGAACCTCTAGCTTTCATTGTGTGGATTCAGAGTAAATCGGAGGTCAAATTCAAATTACAAGAATTTCACTGAAAGTCTGTATATCTGTGTCATATTTGACCACCTACCTTTCAAATCTCCTTGCAAATTAAGAAGAATGGTGAATTAAGGCAAAAAGATAGGATGAATCTCAGATATTTCTTTTCAAATTTGAATTTTAATATAAATTCAAATTAACAATATCCACATGGAAGATAGGAAAGCTGAAAAAAGATTTACTACCTATCTTGCAAAGATGTTAAGCACCATAATGCATGGTGTCCTGGTCTGGGGTAGAACAGGGCTGATTAATTTCAGTGATTTTTTTTTTAGCTAAAGCTCTTCTAATTAACTGCCTTGTCTGAAGTTAGCAGCACAAACTGCCTGCTTCTACAGTGATAAGATTCCATGTTCAGAGTTACTGCCAGGGATTGGTGTGCAGACCAAGGCCACTGTTAAGCTTGTATCCCACATGGAGGGGGGTAGAGAGCACCCCGCACCTGCAGGGAGGAGCAGACAGAATAACTGACCCCAGGATTCACCAGTGGGATGTTCCATCCCACAGCCATCATATCCAGTAAAGCTGAAGGATCAGGAGGGGCAAGCCCTTCCATGGCCCTTTCCTTCTTCCTTATGCTTTCTTCCTCACTTTTGCTGCTCCTGCAGTGGACAGCATCTGAGGAGGATTTCATCCATCCTGCCTTTGATCCCGAGCCCTGTGTTCCTGAACTGAGTTTCAGAATCCAGCTCCTGCACCCAGTTGCCATCTGCAGCTGAGTCCAGCCTGGGGTTGGGGCTCTCCCTGGGGGCTGCTCCCCAGCCGGGGGTGACAGTGACTTATTGACATCGGGGGGGAGTTGAGTTTGATACTGGTTGTCTATATATTTGTACATATTCCATTTTATTATCTTTATTACTATTATTATTAGTGGTAGTATTAAAACTGTTTCCTTTTCTTTTCTAATCAATAAGTCTCTCTCCCTTATTTGCTTTCTCTTTCCCTTTCAGGAGTGGGGGGAGGGGGTTAACAGAGAGCATCTGTTACGGTTCTGGAGGAGGCCCTGACCCCAAACCACGGCACATGGGGTCCCAGGTTTGGCTAGGATAGGGTCAATTTTCACCAGAAGCTGGAAACTGGCCATGGCCAAGATAGGCAAACCAGCCACTGGGGCATTCCATACCACACTGATGTCATGCCTGCTGTACAAGGGCAGGGCTGAGGAGCCGGGCAGGGCACAGTCTCTGGTGCGGTGCTGTTGGTGTAGCTTCATGTGGCTGATGCATTTTACATCACTTGTTTTTATCTTGTTTTATTAATATTATTGTTATTATTGTTGTTTATTCTCCTCTTGAGTTCTTCTATTAATTCTCCCTATGTCAGCTTTGGGGTTTTACCTTTTTCTCCGTTTTCCTTCCCATCCCACCAGGTAGGTGGGGGCAGGTGAGAAAGCAGCCATGTAGTGCTCAATTCCTGGCTGGGTCTAAACCATGACACATGGCTGACAAGATACTTTTAAAATTCAGAGGATCTAAGCATTTGGGTTTATAACGGTAGTTTAACAAAGAAGATTTTTAAGGCTCCAGCCTTCCAAATCTTATTTTTCACTACCAAATGGCTTGACACTGACTATAAAATACACTATGCCAATAATTATATTGTAAACTATTAAGAGATGCAGATATTCATAGTTGCTCTAGTGTTTAAAAAAACAGAAACTTCCACACACTCCCCTGAGGAATTCATAAATTGTGTTTTTGAATGCCTGTACATCACTTAGTGTCGTTACCGACACCCGAAC
>NW_008590429.1:0-32204 GCF_000691845.1 Merops nubicus | reverse complement strand
GGGGCTTGGAGGAGGGGAGGACACTGAGCCCGGGGGCTTTCGGGAGCCGCCTCCCGAGCCGCTGCTGCAGCGCTCCCCGCCTGGGAGAGGGGCCTGAGAAAGGGTCCTCTGGTACTGGCCCCACTGCAGCTGTCAGGGCATCTTCATTCGCCCAGAAACGGGCGTTCTCTTTGCATAAGGAGAGATTCAGCTTCATGTACGTGTACAGCTACGGTGCAGATAACTTACGACTGGGGCATGCTCAGAAATGGGGGTGAGGGACAAGCCCCCCCAAGCAGGTGTTTCTGCCAGGGCAGGTATTACCCCATGCGCTTCTATCTTCCAAGAAAATGGAAGATTTCTGGTAAAATATCTGAAAAAATTGCTGCAAACCACCTTATGACATTTAGTTCTGATAAATTGAAAGGCAACATTTATTTATGAGTTTTGAACAAAGACACTTGGCAGTAGTTAACAGCACTCTGTTACACTTCTCATTTATTAACATATAAACAAACAATTCTATTAGGCAAACATAAAACTATTGTCAAGAGACAGCCCATGTGCTAATTACAGCATATCAGATTCCATAGGTGAAAACTGTGACAGTGAGGAAAACTTGAAAATCATCAGGTAACAGTTAAAAAGTCAAGCAGTAATATTTCACTGTAAAGGTTACAAGGTTACCACTTCACATGAAGTTCAAAAGTTAATGCCTGAAAAAGAAAAAAAAAAAAGAAGTATGTGAGAGAAATACAGAAGTTTATGCCACCAGGGTGTGATCCAAACCAAGAGCTGGTAACTCTGATTGAAACAGCCTGAATGAGTGCAGCAGAGCTCTACTTCCAGAAATCAGTTCTGAACACTGAGGAGAACTACAGTGAGCACCCTGACTTATGTAGGACAAATTACTTCCACCAGTAATTTTCTCACTGCTGTTTTAACTTAGAGCAGAGCTACAGCATCCTTTCTGAAGTCCCTTTTCATTTACTTATCATGCACAATACTCATTGTGTGCTGTAATATTTTTTTCCCTTGACATAAAATCTTGGCAAAAAGAACTCTATTAAAATCTGGGTTCACTCTTCATTATGATTAATGATAATAAGGACAGTGGAGCTTTGCTTTTGATTATGAAAAGAGATGTGCTTAAGCAGGCAGAGAGCAGGACAGAGCTAAAAATCCTAAGCTGGATACTGATTACAAATGAAAGGGTTTATTTGTTGCAGGGTATGGTTATGCACAGATAAAAGAGCTGAGAAGTATCTGCTATAAATTGAGGCTGGGTTTATTAATAATGCAAGCTTCACACACTTCAATTTCATTTCCTACTTATGGAAAAATGTCAGTAAGTTGGCAATGCTTTAATTCAACCTTCAGTCTTGGTAGAAATAAGGAAAGTGGTGTGAATGGACAAAGATGTAAAATATAATGTAGGATTTGTTAGTGCAATACCTTATGTCTAGCAACTTTCTTAATGTACATCTATCCTAGGAAACCATTAGTCTCAATTTATAATTTTACTGCTACCAATTACTTAAAGCCTGCATTCTCCACCATCTCTACATTTGGAGAACTCTTCTCCACATGAAAAAAAAAAAAATAAAAAAAAAAATATAAAAGCATGGTGTATATATGGGTCTGCACAAGCACCATTTGTTATTTTATCAAAGTAGTAACTGCTACATAAATCTTTATCTCAACCATTTTAAACCAACTTCAGGCAAGAGTTAATTGCTACATCTTTAATTTCCTCTGAAAAACAAGTTGGTTTTATATTTCAGACAGAAATGAGAATCACTCCAGTCCAAATCTTGCACTTGGTTACATATAACAACATGAGAGTAAAGGCATCCTCTTTTACCTTGTTCAGCAGCATCTTTCAGCCTTTGAAATAATTTGGAAAAGAATTTTTCCTTTCTTCATAATCTGCAAATGCAGAAGCAATAGGATCTGAGTAGAACACGACAGGTCTTGGTCCTTCATTGTTCAGAGCGAACGTGGCTGGGAACTTTCTGAGATCAAGACCCCTGCCCGAAAAATAAGCCTGGAGCGTTCTGAAAAACTGAACAGATGTCATGTATGAAAACAGAGCATGCCTAGCAGAGGTGAATTATTTCTACTGACACAAAGCAGAGGTACTATTTGTTCCTATGTGGGATTAAATCCTCTGTTTTAATCATAAAGCAGTACAATGCAGGCAGTGCAATTCTGACACATCCTCTGAGTCCGTGGCTTGTACACCTTACATGGTGCTCAAAGATTGCCAACTGCTACTGATCAGCTATGCTCCCCTCTGAACCACAGAGGGTTCAAACTGCAGCCCTCCCAAGCCAGGCACAGCAAAACCCTTCCTGAGGGCAAACAGCACAGTTCTGGTACACATTTCTCTTAGAGGAATGTTTTCCAAGGGTTAGCAATGGTGTGCAATTGATTTGAATGGACTCTTTTAAAAAAAAAAATCAGCTAAAAGTAGAAATTAATGCTTCTTAAAACAGTGAAGAAAAATTCTTGGAAACTAATTTTTTTTTTTTTTCCACAAATTACTTATGAGATCTTGCCAATGTTCCCTTAATGTCATTTTATTGGCTATAATTAACTTCCAGGTTTTTAACCACTATTCACGACAATGTGTCAGACGCAAACTTATTTGTACTTCCAGAAGATGGGGCAACGTGCCATTAGAGTACATATTTGAGAGAAACATAACAATCATTCCTCTTCTGTTTCAAAAAATGCGTGGTTGCATAATCAAAATACATTTTTAAAAGCTGAAGCTGCTGGCTAGAAATATAAAGGAGCTGTATGCACTAGTGCACACCAAGAACGCCTCTTCAGTGAAGAGGTACATCTTGACTGAAAAAGGCTCATCCCGTTGTGGTTATTGACTACACAAAGCCCACATTTACTAACACTACATTTAATGAGCCTCTCTTAGCTTTAAATTTGGAAGGTAAGAATTCTTATGATGGAAAATAAAAAAACCCACCACACAAAACTTAGGCTATCTTTCTTGCAGCATTTCCTTACCAGATCTCTGTTTCTAGGGTTATCTAGAGGTTTCCATTTTTCTTCTGGTTGGGAAGGAGCACCCTTTGCCAATCCTCTCACAGCCAATACTGTGTATAGACCCAGGAGCATCACTTTCCACATGTTGAAGAGATGAACAGGCTATCTGCAAGAAAGACAATGAACCATATTCAAATCCTACAGAGCTGTCACTGGTAACAAATGAAGCAAGTGTGACAATCCAGTGGAGCACTGAAAATAATTTATCCCTGGCAAGGAAAATCTTCCTACTGCAGATTGCATCTGCATGCTATCAACTTTTCTTTTTTCTCCTAGTACTAGCGTGCTAGGAAGAATAAGTTATTCTAATGAAGTGTTTCCCATATCAAAGCTATTTATAGAGACCACATTCTATTTTTGAAAGGGACTAGTATAATATTTAACACAAAATATTTACATTTGTAAATTTACATTGGCTATTACATAGTCATTTTCATTGTCTGATTAGTTACAGCATCAGATCTTTGTGTCCTCCATGGAGAATGAAGAAACATGGCTTGAGATCCACATAGCTCAGTTTTTAAAAACTGCACATAATGAAAGTGTACCACATATATTAACAAGTGCAATATTAATACAGCCTGGTATAATATACTAGAGACCTGTTTCATAACTTGGTTCAAGGGAAAAAGCAAAGAAGAAATAATTCTCCCGTCCACGTTCTTTAAAATAAAGCTTACCGGTGAATTTGGCTCTGGCTTGCCCCTTCTTGGTTAGCCTCCCTGTAAATCTGTGAACAAACTGATCTCTGCACTTATATTTCTAGTGGACTGTAGGTGGGTGTCAATGACGTTAGCAGGAGTTCAAAAATGCAAGTAATGATTCCATTTCCATCCATGACATAAAGACTCTTGAGGATTTCAGCCTTAATACCCTTAAGACCTGTTGCTATCGAAAAGTGCAGTGCAAATTCCTCCTCCCCAAGCTGTATTGCAGAAAATTGGAGGTAAGCATATAATACATTTATGACCATTCCCAGCTGAGATAGCAGAGTGGTATCAAAATCTTACTTTTAATTAAAAGTGATTAGCTGTATCCCTAGAATGGTGACTAACATAATTACAGCTGGTTGAATGGTTTTGAAGCAAGATGAGATATGGATCATTTTCTTGATGCTGGAGAGAGAGAGAAAAGTAAAGTTCATTTCAAGATCCAAAATCATAACATTTTAATGGAAGTGTTGCTCCCCTATCTTGATTTTATCAGCAGTCAATATCCTCCTGTCAGACTAGAAACTAAGACAAAGACTGCAAGGACTCTGCCAATTTATTTTGGCCTTATTTTGTAGCACTCTTCACCTCAAAGCTGCTCAATTATTTTTTTTTCTTATAATTTCATTACACTTTTCTCTCCACTGTTTAGAGGATACTTTAGTTAGTATCACATAAAATGTGTCCCTAAATAGACATATTAAACCAAAGGGTTTTGGCTGTAATCTCACTACAGATTATAGATGGTTATTTCTGAAGAGAAACTTCACATCTTCCTTGATTTAAATTTTGCAAGAAAAACAAAACCTAACAGCACCTTTCCAGGCAGGCAAAGTTGTGGACATCCAGACATCACTAGCAATGCAGTAAATAAAATCCTAGTAGTGTTATTTTCATATAAAAGCACAAGTCACTTAGTTACCTGCCTTGTATATTCTACAGACTTGATATTAAAAAAAAAAAACAACAAACCACACGTAAAAAAGAAAATCCATCAAACCCCACCAACTACTTTTCCTAAAAGACAACTTCCAAATAGTAGACTCATCAACAACCAGAACAGCAGTAGGAACAGAAGAACCTGTGAAGAGGCAGGATGCAATGTAAGGGATCCTTCTTTGTTGATTTTCTAGGTAGATACTTATTTCTAGTTTAAGTTTGTGCACAGTTTACCTTCTAAATCAACCAGAAGTAGAAATAAGTTCCTCTAGTGGAAATGCCAGGATGGATAAAATGTCTGACTTACAGTTTCAGATTAGGTTTTAGGGGTTTTTTTTTTGTTCCATACTTAGCTTTAAAACAAACAAACAAACAAACAAACAAACAAAAAAAAAACAAACAAAAAAAAAAAACAAACAAACAAACAAACAAACAAAAAACAACAAAGCCAGAACAGCAGACCTGTTTTTTTTTCCATTTTCCCCCCTCCTCCTCAATTCTTTGATACATGTGACTTGTTTAGAAATAAAAAAAAACCCCATAGGGATACACAGTATATTCAGGTAACAAAACATACCAAAGTTATCTGCAAATTTGAAACAAGTTTTATTACTGTAGGAGTTATGGCAGTTTGGCTGACTGATGTAGCAAGCAGATAGGCAAGAGACTCAATTAACACCTTTTTCTGTGAGCTTTCTTAAAAAATTAAATCCCTACAAACTTGTGTAGTTGCTTCCTGAGCTGAAGGTGTTGGAGAAACTTTGTGCTAAAAGTCTGTTTAGATTAGTGGTCGTTCTAATGTGGCTCCTTTGGTATGTTTGTTTGGTTTGGTTGGTGGTGGTTTTGCACCTTAAAGATAATTTCATTATAGCTCTTTACTACAGTGATAGTCAAACATAAGCAGGACATGTTCATATTAAAATATTGTCAGTAAAGTTAGACTGATTGGACAAAATTGCACCCTCTTTTGGTAACAGCAGCCAGTTTAACAGCTGCTTTCCAAGCCAGATGTCAGTGTGCTGCCTTTTCAAGGCAGCCAAATTTAAGCACGAGGATTTCTTGTCAAGTTATGTATACAGATACACATCTTCAGTAAATCTAACCTGCTGAAGGTGGCTATAGTAATGACATAGTCCCTATGGCACAGTCAGTAATGCTTGTGTATGTTTGAATTCCATTGCACTGAAGCTGAAAATGCTCATAGTGGTGCTTGTTTCATGCCGTTTACTTCAGAAAGGTCAACATCTAGAACAAAAGGCAAATTTAAAACAGATTAGTTTAGCTGAGAACAAGTTTTATACAGATGATGCTCTATATAAACTAAATTATTCACCCACCATTTTCCCTTGTATTGCATTTCCCCTCACAACAGCAAGGCAGCTGTAACAGTGCATGAGTTAAGATACTGAGACAGGGTTCATCAGGTACAATCTTTATTGGATCCCACTTGAGATGTGAAAAAAGTGTCACTTAAACTATCACTCTCCCCACAATGCTTTATGCACTGGTTTTATTTTCTGCTCAGAACCCCACATGTTCCAAGTGGAAGGGAAAAGCACCGAGCTGCTCCACGCGCGTACCTGAGCCAACGCTTCCCTCACAGCACTCACAAGCAGGTTCCTACAACACGCACAGGGAACATTCACAACACTCTACAGAGCATGACTGGGAAGTGGCACTTTTTGTGAATTACAACCATTTGTACTAATGCAGCCCTGTTAGGACACCATACAAAAATATACAGAAGTGTTGATTTAGCAGAGCATATACTATACAGTGTACTCTAAGTCTTGCACACTTAAGTAAAAAAATAGACAAATAAAACAAAGTATACACTGCAGACACAGAAAACATCAAACAAAATACAAACATCCCAGAATAGCTCCCACTCAAGTTGCCCTCACCTTAAAAAAAAAAGTCCCAGTACCTAAAAGGCACAGGTTTTAAAAGATTGTGAGATTTCAGCTTCTACCAGTTTCAACACTAGCTGCAGATACCTACTCTCCAAGGTTTTCTCAGCATCTCACAAGACAAGGACTTTGCCAAAGCTTATCACACATTGCATTGGCTTAGTATTTGAGAATTCAGTTATAAACATTTTAATAAGCACAGTAATTTATTATAACATTATCCAAACTTTTATAGACAAGACCCTGTCAACACCTCTAGAAACCTGTAACTATTAAGAGTTAGCTCCACCTACAACACCAGATTTTCACAAGCTATAAAAGAACTGAAAACAGAGGAAGAGTTAAAAACATGTACGACAGGCTGATTGCAAAGAGAAAGATTTCTCCAAAAATGACATGTATGTCCTTCAAACTTTTAAGTCCTCTTAAAAACAACCAAACAACAGCCCCCTTCCTCCCCACCCAGTTACCCAAAATGAGTATTTTGGCCAATGTTATTCTGACTTTGTGCTTGGAAAAACAATTAAAATGTAAATAGGAAATCAAGTTACTAGCCCTAGGTTACACAGATTTTCTAGCCTAATCATATATAAAAGCCTTAAAGGTAGTTAAAGGTTTTAATATTAGGATATTCCTGTCCCTAGGAAATCAACAGTGGCTAGGATTACTGAAACAACATCACAGAAGAGAGAAGAGCAAGTTAGGTGACTGGTATGAGAGTTTTAAAAGTCCTAAACTAACATACAGAAGGAAGTATCAGGGAATACACAAAAATGGCACGTTACCTGTTGTGCCACAGCATCAGCAGCATCATGGCATCCAGGTTTGAGTTACTTCTCAATAAAATTCAATAACTTTGATTTGTATTGCTTCAAGCAATTCCTGTGATCAGCTGACATGCAGTCATTTTCTGTGCATATCTAAATATCCACAACCAAAGACAAGCTTTGAGCTGGCACCTTGATTCAAGATTCAGTGTTACATGGTACTAACACTGGGCATAGAGAAGTCAGAATTTGGGGGGAAGGTCTGTGAAACACACAAAGAATCCTTCAGAGACACATAAGGAAAGCCAGTGGTGGCTTTTCCTGAGCTCTTCATACTAAAAAACAAAACAAAAAAAACCCCACACCACAAGAAATCCTTCTACTGCATCAAAACAAGATTAAGGGCTTCACTATTTCTGCTTTTCTTTAATGAATTGAGATGAACAAAATGTATAACACCACACCCTTCTTTTATTCTTTTCCCCAAAAACTTTTGAGGGTTTTATATATTAATATTTTTCCTAAAGTGAAGTTTGTAACTAAAAACTTCTAAAGCTTTAACACAACCAACCCCACCCCTGCCTAGTTTTCTTCCTACACTGCAATAGCTATTGATAGTAGCTTAAATACAATATTTTCCTTAAAAGCACAGTTAGAGGATTTTTTCCTTTTGAAGAGACTAATGAGCAAGACTTTTAAAAATCATTTGATGCACAGACTTTGAAATTGAGACAGATATCTGAGACTAGTTTTCCTTCCTTATTTTTCTTTGTGTCACAATAGAAAGACTTGTGAAATCAAGGCCAGCTAAAGCTTTCCAGCTTTGGCTGGTGTGACTCCAAATCACAAATATACTGTACTTGTCAGAAGGTTTTATTTCTCTAAGGGTAGTAAAAGGGGATGAATTTTTTTTTTTTTTTTGGAAGTATTTTCCCCAAATGAAGTTTCAGTATGATCCACACAAATATTTTTGGTCAACTTCAAAAATCAAATATAAAGCTACAGAAGTCCACAGACTAGAGTTAGAGTGTATGAATTTACTGGTTTAAGGCACAGTATTATTTTTTTTTTTCTCTTGAAAGCTACAAGTTGAAAGCCACAGTGAGGAATGTCACATTGCAGTTTTGGTCTGGCACTCTAATGATATATGTCACATTACTACTCGTAGACTCCTGTAAAACATTTCAGTTATTAGTGCTGCAGTCTCAAGTACCGTCTTCAACAGACAAAGTGACGTCAATGGAAAATACCAAAGCTTGAGCTGATCACAAAAGAGTGCACTTAGCATTTTATAAAACCAAATAGCACACTGGCATGTTTGATACTTTATACCTATACCCTAGAATTATTTAAGTTGAAGGGAAAAAAAAAGTCTTTGCTGGTATTTCAACAAATATGCAAGATTTCAGTAGAACAACAGTGTGCAGAACAGCTGCTGTGCACCTTCGCTAGGTCAGCCATGGTGCCCCTTACTGTGAACATCTTTTGTACAACAGCAGAAGGATATGGCAAAATTAAGGATAACCACACATGGAAAGAGGAACTGGAATGATGTGTTGTGAAATAACAAGTTTGTGTGTGCCATTCCTGACATTTGTAGACACAAAATTACCTCTGATACCACATAGATTCCTAGAGAATCTAGACCACACCCTGCTAGTACGTGTAGAGAGGCCATGCCTACAGGATTTGTCATGACAGCATGAGTGGCAACATCATTTTCCTTACAAGAATGCAAGAGACTCTAAATCTTAAGTGAAATTCAAGTCAAAATATCACAGCTTTGATTCAGGTTTTTGCACTATGAGGCAATACGCACAAATTTGAGGCAGTTACGTTCTTAGATACTTGAAAAATTGAGGTACTGGACAGATTTGCTTAAGTAAGAGCTATAGAATTTTCTCCAGAAATGCCTAAAATTTATTTTTAAAAGCACTAATGTTCATCAGCAAGATGGAATTTATAGATTTTATTTAAGCTTTAAGATAAATGAGCCGACTAAAAGCTTTGAGTACATTCTTCCATAAATAAAAACAAACATCAGGGAAAAAAAGCATTTGTAAAAGGTTTTCAAACTAACTTTTAGAGATTTTAAGAACTCTTTTATGAAAACTTGCTTAACATTCTGGCCCTAAAAAAAAGGTAGAAAGACTATTTAACATCAAAATGAATCTGTTCTCACTTTTCATTCATTGGCACACATTTCCAGAGGTATACAAGAGCAGCATGTAGCTTTGGTGACAAAAGTACATCTGCTCTAAAGGAACAGTGATGAAAGTTTTAAAACCTTTTACAGTGCTAAGTGCTTATAAAAGCCAGCTTGATTATCTCCCACAGAAAAGAGATGTAAAAAGTCAAAGCTGTAAATTAAGTGACTAACGTTCATCATAAAATGGAAAATAAGTATTAAGAATTTAGTCTGGTTTACAGCTAACAATTTTCTACTAGCTTAGTGACTTCAAACAGCAACAGAATTATTGTATAGACACTATAACTGCTTCCAAAACCATTTACAGTAACTCAGGAGTGCTGAAGGTCTGTAAATGGCTGGGTTTTTCCTCAGTATAAGACAAAGTCTAAACACACTCTCAACACTGTATTGAAATAAGCTTGATAAAATGAAAGCTTCTCAAGATGTTTATGTTTATTCACAGGCACATAACTGACTTTATTCTGTCACAGCTTAGAAACAGATTTATCAGATTTCAGAAAAAAGTCAAGTGACAAAACCATAACCTTGTTACTGGCAAACAGAGAAAGTTTGACTTCATATCAAGTACTGCTGTATGCAACAATGGTTTTTTGGGGTTTTTTTAAGTATCAATACATTTTATTTTTCTAAACATTGACTTTAAAGGTAGGCCAATTAAGTTACAGCTGAAAAGTTCACTTAGACATACAGGCAGTCTCTGGATCTTCTGCAATATACTACTACTGTACTGTTCAGGGTTTTGTTGTGGTATATTTTGTTTTAAAACTTAGAAAATCAATATTTTGGAATGAATTGTTACATTTATCATCTCGCTCAAAACCAAAATCACAGCAGAGCTCTAAAAATTAGAAATGATATTCACCTAACTTCAGTTACTGCAATTTTGGTGTGGAAAACAAAACAAAAAAACCAACACCACAAAAATCACAAACCCTAAACCAACCAAAACCCCCAAACCAGTCCCCCTTTTAACAGGATGCTGAAACATGACAAACCACAACCAGCTTTTAAATCAAAACTGAAAACACCACCTTTGGACAACACTCATCAGTTTCAAGGTACCTTTGGTAATTCCAGTGAAGAGGCAACACAGTTTTTCCCTTACCAGGCAAGCATGAACCAGACCTTTAAGCTGCTCATTAAATCTCCCCCTGCCAAAGAGAGGTTCTTTACTGTACATATATGCTGGACCTAAAATTAGTGACACTTGGTACTCTAGGTTCTTACCCTGTGTTTTTATTCCATTTCTGATAGCTTATAAAAAATACTAGAAAAGAGCTATACAAATAGTTCTTATTTTGAATGTATTCTGAGGTACAAGGCAAAAATTTGAGGCTTAATCTCAACTAAAATGCTTGATGATGTGGCATAATCTCCATCTAAATGTGGTGAGCATCCACATGGATGAAGAAGAGTGATTTTGCAAAAGTAATTCACCTCAACTTCTGAAAAAGAAGAGAACAACAGAATTTGGATCTGCATGTTAATAGAAAACCTCCCTTACAGAGCAGAGATCTAATCCATTGCAAGTTAATTTGTGCCTTGATCTTCTCCCACACAGTCTAGACAATCTAAGATTTTAAGAATAAAGTGGAATTTTAATTTAAAGTTTAAGAGACATTATACTTGTGAAAAGCTGTTTTATAAATGGATCTTACTCATAACAAAGGATATTTCAGTGACATTTACAGTTCCTCATACCTCCAACTTGAAAGTCAGGTAGAAATCCCTACAGGATTCTGTAGCCCATTTCATGAAGAGTGATAACAGCTATCAACACAATTCCCAGCGTTAACTATTGAATTCAATGAAAAAAAGAAGGTGTTATTCTATGCTGCTGTAATTCAGAAGTTTGACACTGTGGCAGATTTTGGAAGCTCTCAAAGCTACTACATGCAGAGACCATTTGGTCTCCTTGTTCTGATTACTATTTTATTCCATCAACAGCTCCAACAAATGGATTCGTGCATAAAGAACCCATTAAAATGGCAAAAATAAAATCAAAGTAAAATACAGTAATAAGCCAGAAGGACCATGAAAGCCAAGAAAAATGATCTTCCACAGGAATCAGATCCTGCACATTTCACACACAGCCTTTTACCAGCCCCAATGCAGTTCTGCTATCAGCTTTCATTCACAGCCACTTGAAAGCAGGAAAAATTACTCTGTTCTATGTCTGAATTACAATTTTTAGGTTAAACCAGTGAGTGGATTTAGCTACAAGTATATTTAGACACACAAATTACCTTATATACATATGCTGTAGCTCACATTTGGTTAGAAAGTATCAGGATATAATCTACTCAAATAATTTCTCTGATTTACAAATACCATGTACAATCTAATCTTCTTAAAAAAAAAGGTTAAGATGAAATACCAGCACATAGATTATTGATAACAGTGACAATACTTTGGTTAACTACAGTAAACTTACTCAGTTAAAGCAGTTTTAATGACTGATAGCTTGAACTGCTGACTTGTATACAAGTGGGCAAAACAGGCACCTACTTCACATTTGTCCTTTTCAAAAGATCACTGTGTGAATTAAGTCTTTCCAACCAGCACAAATGAATTGACCCTAACACCACACTCAAACTAACTGAGGCACTTCAGGCAGGATTAATGAAATATGATAAAATGAAAGGGTCAGGCTGGCTGTACTATATCAAGAATATACTTGATTGACTGTGGGTAGCAGATTGCTTCCTATTATTCATCTAAGATACTGAGCAGGTCTAGTATTTCCATATGAAGGTAACTGGTATCTCAGGGCAGAGACAACTAACACAGAAGCAAGTAGTAAGTTCACTTCTACACAGCATCAATACATCATTTTAACCTAATGGCTACTGAGATTTCCTCTGTTGGCAAAACACATACCCAGGGGACAGGATTCCTTACATGGAGCTATTTTAGGCTTTATTATAAATGGCAGTCACTGTAGCATCTAGGCACTAAGATAACACTTTACACAGAGCTAACAGTTATGATAATTTTTTCCCACTACCACTCAGAGTTTGTCCATGTGAGAAAGTTAGCACTGGATGGCAGGACATGAATTTACAGTGTTGTCACTATTCCATATTAATTTCATGTATGGACATTGCTTATGAGATGTTTAATTTTCCATTTACAATAGGAATAAATCCTGCCTTGTCTACTTGGCTACAGTGTGGTAGAGCAACAGCACTGTAGCTCATGCCATCCCTCAACGTTTGCTAACTTCTACACATGGACAAGATCCAAGGAGTAATCTCAGAATTGACAAAATTCCAGAGAAAACTGGCAATGTTTTAAAACAACATTACAGCAAATTGTTTAGGAATCTGCTGGTATCCTTCCTGAATAGAAAGCTACACAGAATATTGTTTTCTCACTCTCACAAAAAAGTAAAAAGTATAAGACTTTCAACAATCTCACAAATGTTCAACTCGCACTGATTGAACAAAGGACTTGACAGAGATAACAGTTTTATATAAGCAGTACATTCTAGTTTGTCTAGACACAACTGTGGCAGCTTTTAAACGTAGCATAAAATGATTAAAAGTATACTTGGCTGTGTAGTTTTTTGTGATAGTCACAGTGTGCTTGAAATGTATTGAGTTTAAACCAGCATAATTTAGACCTGCAGGAGCTGCAGGTTCAGGACACACACACTCTATGGCATAGTGAGTAGAAAAAGTCTGTTTAACCAAAGTACAGTGAAGTATCAAAGTGTCTACAAGGCAGAGTATTGAGATGTTGCACTAACATAATTTATGTGCTTACACACACACATTGTTAACTCACTGAATTCTCACAGTCAGGAAATAAACACCAGGAAAGCTGTCTAAGCAACATGAACAGAACCACAGGTTTTTCAGAGAATGTCACAGTTCTGTCCTCTTTCTTGCCCACACCATGTAAACTAGTGACGATGTTAATCCAGGCATTTCTTTGTTGAGATTCACCCCATCTCCAGTGGTAAGTTTCTAGGCTGCACTGTTCCTCCTATGCAGAATGAACATTATACAAAACAACACAGCACATGTAGGAGAAGAGAAAAGGTTGCAAAGTGTGGTACTTTGTATAAATGCATTCGTCCAAAGGCCAGCATTGCAACAGACAAAGGGAGTGGAACTTTGGCTGCCATCTTCAAGAGTTTACTGCAAGAATATAAAGAAAAAATTGCCATTTTTGTAGCCATACATGGAAAAAGGTACACAAATACCATATTTCACGTCCATTTGAAAAATAATTTATAGATTTCCAGGATTTGTTTTTTCAAAACAGAAAAAAAAAAAAAAATGGTGTAATTGGCAATAAAAACTGCTGCATAAGCAAAAGCAATTCTTGAAAAACACTAATAAAGGTGTCATTTTAAAATGTTCTTCTATTAATTTAGAAATAAGCTCTTAAGCTCTCTGTAACAAAGATTATTCTTCTATTAATTTAGAAATAAGCTCTCTGTAACAAAGATTTGTGGTTTAGATCATCTGAGTTAACAGGTCAAGAGGATAAACTACATTGGTTATTACTCATGGTCTTTCACAAGGCACTAATTTGAAATGTGAACAAGAAATGCTCTGTCAGCAAAACCAAGCACTCAAAACTTTGCAATCCAGTAGAAATCATGTTAGATTTGCACAAGTATGCCCATAAGGGGGAATTACAAGAACATAATTATAAAGGTTTAAAATTGCTTTTCCTTGTAACTTTCTGACTGTAATTGCCAAATGTATTTGGATTCTATAACATTTGGAAGGATTCCATCAATTGTGAATGAAAAAGTCACTGTTAAAGAAGTCTTTATGCAACTGATTGTTCAGATATCAAAAACTTCATTTAAGGTGATGTGGTAAATATTGATTTTCTCCACTTAAATGAATTACAGGTAATTCACATGCATTTTACTTAGTTTTAAAGATTTAAACGTATGATTTTACGAACCTCTACATAGGCTGAACAATTACATGTCTGTGCAGCATAAATTTTTACCACAAACAGTAGTAGTAAGAAGCAGGAAAATAAATTGAGGATTAGGCTACAGTACCTTGATTTCACTTCAGAAGTACTTGAATTCATGAGAATTTCTAAAATGCATATGAGGATTATAGCTGTAGATCTACATGGATCTGGATCAAGTCTAACATTGTACCTACAAAAAATGGTTTAAAATGCACATTACTTCTAATCTAGGCTACCACATAAAATCCAGGTTGGGAACAAACATGTGCTGATAAAAAACATACATGAAATGTGTATCATAGCCTGACTTCAAAGCCTTTCTGAATCATTATTTCCTTCAGCATATCACTGACTCAACTACTTATATCATGGCATAAGCCAGATTGCATAGAAAAAAAAATTATAATTAACTGAAGTGTTTCATACTATAAGGTAGCTAATAATGTAAAGAGTCAAACATTTGCAATTTTTACTTTCTTCAAAGGTTCATATTCTTTTCTTGCACCTTACTGGCAATTTAAGAATTTACCTGAGATTCTTTAACCAATAAATTAAAGATGGCAAGTTGAGCAGCACAATCCATGTGAATAAGTTGAGAATTGTAACATGTAGCTTAAGACTGTTAACAGCTTCAGCAGTTGCTGTACTGTTGGAAAGAGGCTGAGTTGCTTTTGAGGTACTGTCCATCGAACTCTGGTTTTTGACTGTGTGTCTGCTAGAGTTTTGTGAAGTTTCTTTTGAGCAGTCTGAATCCTGAAAGCAAAAGGCAAAAGTCATAACAACATTCACAGGCTTCTAAGAACCCGTGCTGGGGGAAGAGGGGAAAAAAAAAACCCTCCACCTGTTCACAGCACTATCATACGAGCTCTGATTTAAGAAGAAAATTTGCAATTCATCTCTTCAAAAAGCCATCAAAAGTAAAGCCCAACAGTTCAATTTTAAAGCATCCAGCTTTAACCAGAAATTTCTCCTACACTAGTAGTTTATGTGTCTTTGGAAGAAAAGAAGAGAGTGGAGATACCCTGACACTAATGCAGTGATAACAAATGGAGCTCTTGGAAGGAGGAAGAATATAATAAAAGTAGTAAAGCACATAGGTGAAAATCACAAGTTCATGGGAAAAGATACAGGAGGTAATGCAAAGGGGAGTAAAACATTAACTGGAGGAATAAATAAAAAAGATAAACTATGTGTTGGCAAATGCTAACTTCAAATGTCAGGAAAAAATCCAACCCATAGATGAAACAAAACAAAAAAAAAAATATATGGAGATGAAAAAAAAGAGAAAGAGGATTTAAAACTAAACAAGCAAAAAGCACTCAAACCCAAGGAAAGCTGTCAACAACTTTTTTCTGGCAGATGGCTTTTTTAACTACATTTAGGAGCAGGTAGTTATTACATGCTTGTCTCCACACATGCTTACATCTTGGATCCTGTACCAAAAAAACAATAAGTAACCAAAAAAACAAAGCCCAAACTGCATGAAGCCCAATGCTTCTTCATGCCTTTTTAAACACAAAACAAAAAAAAAAATATATGGAGATGAAAAAAAAGAGAAAGAGGATTTAAAACTAAACAAGCAAAAAGCACTCAAACCCAAGGAAAGCTGTCAACAACTTTTTCTGGCAGATGGCTTTTTTAACTACATTTAGGAGCAGGTAGTTAGTATGTGCTTGTATCCACACATGCTGACATCTTGGATCCTGTACCTTAAAGTAACCGAAAAAACAAAGCCCAAACTGCATGAAACCCAATGCTTCTTCATGCCTTTTTTAAACAGCTCCCAGTTTACTGCAGTCTCAGTCCATATCCATCTATCCAAACCATATTTGTCATGGCCAAATTACAAAAAAAAAAAAAAACTCCCTAAACTCCACAAACTACCTGTCTGGAAAAAAATATTTACCTGTAGTATTTACTATGATCTCGAAGTTACATTTAGTTCTTGAGGTAAGTCATACATAATGAAATACCAAATTTTAGACCAAAACTATTGTTCTGTATGTTTTCTTCTTAAATGAACTTCAGACAAGTTCACACTGCAGTGATCTTGAACAGTGCATGCAATAGTCATGGCTTGGAACAGGCTACTCATGTCTTGCATTTGTAAGTAACTACAGCCATCCAGTCACCACACACAAGCTAGAACTGCCAAGGCAAGAAAACAGCAGTTCATAATGCACAGGTTTACCAGAATTTTTGGTTACAGCTTTGACAGAAGCAGGAAATACACTTACCCCATTAAGCATGTTTTGTTCTGCTCTTACATTCACATGTAGTTTTATAACCTGTAAGGCAAGACAGTTCAGCTTTTTTTTAGTAGTGTTCCTTCAGACAAAAGTTGTAGTATACAAGGAGAAAAAGTAGTTAATTATTTTTCAACCCTTTTTATAAGCAGATGATTCTAGGCCCCCAATGGAAGAACTGCAAATTCTGCAGTGGAAAACTCCCTCTGACTTTATCAACAGCACCCAAAATGCTCTTTCAAGGAATGATTTCCAAGCACAGAGAGGAAACATGCTGCTCTGCTTTCTCCCCTTCCACAGAGTGGAAAATCTGCACATTCCTCATCTTCTCCTGCTAATTCACTTCTGCTTCACTTTCTGCAGACACCCTGAAACAGGCCACATGTGGAAAGTCCCATGTCAGAGATTTACTGCAGAAGGGGGAATATGTCAGCATGAGAAAATCCCTCACCAGGTAACCTTCTATCATGGGGAGCTCAGTTAGAGCTGGACCTATTCCTTCTGCTGCCACCTACCTACTTCAGACCACTGCTCAGCTGCTCTTCTCTGTGCCCCTACTCCCAATACTTCCCTAGGAGCTAGGTAGGGTGGCTGATTTAGCAGCTGCATAGCCATAGGATGAATCAGGTAAGTTACATACTCTGATGCAAGGAAGACCATGGAAACTGAATGGTAGGGACTAGATATGGATCTTTGTGGCACTAGCCAAGGAATCAGATTATATATACACATACAGTTAGACTATCCTAATTCTACAATATATCCCCCCTCCTTCCTTTTACTCCATAAAGGTTTTTGAGAAGTCATTAGAGATAAGAAATATTTGACAGAATATTTTAAGTCCTCCCTTTCCTAAAGTTTCTCATCAAGGGAGTTAGCCTTGGATTTTATAACATTACTTATCCATAAGTTAAAAATCACAACTATATAAATTATTGTAGTGGGCATATGGGACTGTACATTTCTTTGGAAAATGCTTTATCAAAAGAATAAAGTCATTCCAAGATTACAAGATTGTGAGAGTGAGAAGTTCCAAAAAGATCTACTTCAAGTATGCAAGTAATAATTTAAGTATGAAAAACAGTAATCTGCATTTTTGCTTTAAACATGGGGTTCATTCAAAGCACACAAAATTTTGTATTCAGTTATAAATTCAAAAGGTTTAGCCTTTCAGTACCTTAAACAAGTACTGAAGATAAATGATGACTACAGCAAATGCACCACAAGTGGTCCAGCTAACCAAAGCGAGGGATAACGCCCCGCACAGTCTCCTGGCTGTAATCAACTTGTTCTCTTTCTCAAGTCCTGTAGGTCTAAAAAAAGACAAAACTGCTGTTACACTCTTGTAACAACATCAAAACTACAAGGATCAAAGAATAATTCTGTTTTCTGAATGACTGAAAAGAAGAAATTGCTCCTGAATATTGATTAAGCACAGGAAAAATAAAGTTAGACAAGTTTCAACATTATGGTGCCATTGGTATCTCTCTACTTGGCCAAAAAAAAGCCCAAACCAAACAAAAACGCAAACACCAACCCCAAATGAAAAAATCCAACCCCAAGACAAAATCAAACCAACTTTCTTATCAAATGAACTAAAAAACAAAGTCTTAAACCTTCCAGAACGTGACTGATGTACTATTTTTACTTCATTTGGGGAACATAAAGGATACACTGGTGAACACAGAGCATTAGATAATGCTAAATGTAGATCCAAATCAATCACCAAGCTCTTATGATTGTTACTGCACAGCTGCATCATGGGAGTGACTCCTACTACAAATGTTAATGCACTGCAGTGTTCCTGGTACAGCGACATAACACAGGAATTCTCCAAGAGGTTAATTCTGTGACAAATGTCCTCCTCAGACAGGAATTCCTGTTTGCTCAGACTGAGACACACAGAACAGCTTATTTTAAATTTCTGGATTCAAGTTGATCACTATGAATCTGAGATGACAAGGATGATCTGAGAAGGTGTGACAACAAGGGGACCAGGGTGGGGAGAAAGTGCAACAGAACGATGGAAAAGTCTGTACTTCTTGGATATTCACAGGACATTCCGGTATTAAAATAGACACTGAGAACAGAAAAAAGCATTATTTGGAAAATACAGTTTTAAAAGCCTTTGCAAAAAATATTGAAAATAACCACAAAAAGGCTGGTTGACAAGAACAGAGAACTCCACATATGGCTAGTGACAGATTTGTTGCTGTTGGCCATATCAGGTCATTTCAAAACACTGAGCAAAGGTCAAGTCAATATTTCAGAGAGATTTAGAGAAATTTTTCTTTTTCTTTTTTTTTTTTCACACTGGATCTGTGTAAGGCACTAGAATTTCAAAATGAACCAGCTGACTTAAAGGCAGGCACACAAAATTCTATTTTCCTGCTTCTGCCCAAGACATTCTCAGGGTCTGCAGGAAATAAAAAGCTTTAATAAGAGCATGTATCATGCTAAAACCCTCAAAAATTTTGTTAATGGAAGTTTCAAAACTTAGAAGTTTATCACTTCATCACTTAAAACTAATACTGAAACTTCTGAGTATACACTGTAATTTATAAACAAGATGGCAAAGAAGAAATAGCTGACATGACATCTACTATTTGTTAGAGTAAGCCCAGAAGCTAGCAATGAAAAAAGGAAGAGTTCATTTCACATGTTTTTTTCTGAACAAAGAGCATCCCAACCAACTTTCTGAGGACAGAGAGTTGGCTCAAATCTAGTGGAGGATGGTTATCAGTGTGAGAGCAGTCAAACCATGAAGATAGCTAAGCATGTTACCCAATTTACTAATTTCCTCTTTCAAAATCTTTTTGTCTTCCTTGCTTTTTAAAACTCCTCTTTCATATTTGAATACTCATCTCTACAGGCAAAGCTATTCCAGTGTTCTTAGATCTATAAAGTTAGTCCATCTTGTAAGGTGAAATAAACACCCAAGAAGTTTTTGTTTTACAGACCCGTTTGCATTCTTTAATGCAGCTTACCCAACATGAACAGAGGAATGGATTGCAATGTTTCAAGTCCCTTTACTAAACTTAGACATTTATATTTTAAGCTCCTGAGAAGGGAATAGTTCACTTGTTTTCTTTCCCCCAACCACCTTTCCTCAAAAAGAAGCTGAAAGTCTTCACAACAGCTGGTGAAGAAGACAAAAAAGCCATTTATGTTCCCTTTTGGGAATAAGGAATAGGAGGCAACACTCATACTTGATTAGCACTGAACACTTACAAACCCAGATGGCTAAAACCACGTATGAACTAGATAGCAGATTTTAATCTGCCTAAGTATTCACACTGAAGCAAACAAAAAATTGACAGGGTCAAAGCAACCTAAAAGAGCATAATTATGTAGCATAATGTTGCTTTACCTCATCAGAGTTAACCATACTGAAGAGAAGAGTCTCAGAGATGTAGAGAAAACTACTCCACTCCAATAGGCAATGCCTGTCCCAAAAAGAAATAGAATCAGGGACACAAGGGGGAACCATGCATCCTGACTACTCAGAACAGCAGCATCCACCTCTGGCAATGACAGTGATTCCCATATCTCTCTAAACCAGTTAAACCTGCCAAAAACATGAAAGCAGTATTACTTATCACTTCAAATCACTGTTACAGTAAGATAAAATATCAACTATTGCTGCTACTGCAGCTTGTCAAACAAAATCACAGTCAGGTGATCATAATGACTACAGATAAAATAATATTCCTCCCCACCCATAGTTTTACTGAAGCTTCTGTTTTGGAAACTGCTGTAAACAAATAAGTGATGTAAACTCACCCCTGCAGAAACACAACAATGCTTATAAGAGGTTCTACTTTGTAGGGTTTAGCCGTCCTAACTAGTTCAGAGGAAAAGTCTGAACACTGGCCTAGAACCAAGAACAGAAAGAATCTGTAGTTACTTTTACATGCATTTTTAAGTAGACTTCTAATAAGTGTAAAATATTGTGTGACACTAATTATTCACAAGAAAGGGACTGCAGAGTAAAACATCTATTCTGCTACAACACAGCCCTGGAGAGCTACCAACAAACACACACCAAAGCTGAAGAGCACAGATCCAAGTACTTGCACAAGTTCAATGATATTTTTCCTAGAAAGGTACCTGTTGACATCAGTGTGCTCAATTGTCCTCCATAAGTAAGAAGAATATTAGAAACAACATAGACAGGAAGAGCACCAGCATGGAACCTTATTATCTGAAAGACAAAGGTATAAGGATAACTTAATTTATATCTATAAAACATACTAAAATAAACACATGCAAAAATATTACCATGAAGCCAATATGATAATATGACTGGAAAATTTTTCTTCAGATACAAACAGTTTCTCACTTTGATGCATAAGTATTTTATAACCACCAGCAGAAATTAATGTTATATACAGAAAACACTCAGATCTTTCACAAATGGCTAATCAAACATGTTTTAATAAATGATCAAATTATAAAGGAATGCTTTTTCCAGTCAACACAATTAATAGAAGAATACAGTAGCATGTTAATGGTGTTTCAATAAAACAAATAATTGAAAGCAAAAAGCCACTTTCCAAGCAAAACCTGCTTGTATTTGGGGTAAGAATTTTTTTGAAGTAATTTCATGTATGTTTTATTTGGTTTCTACTGTCCCAAGGCATGATTAGTATTCAGATAGCACATAAATTTTTCTAAAATTATAACAAAATGAAAGATCCCTGATATAAATGCATACATTCAAATAGAGAAGCTTGCCAGTAATATTCCAGTGCTACACTTAGGTGCTCGCAAATTAATTAGTTTTTAGAAGCAGAAAACTGCAGATGGCTACTCTATTTTTACTGATAAACGAAGAAAATCTGTTGAAAAGGAACATATGGATCTGCTTAGACTTTTTTCCTTAACTTTCAGTCGATGCCATATGTATTTTAAAGTTTTAACACTACTGAGTCATCCCAGAAGAAAGTGGAAGTGACCTACAGTCTTACGGACGTTCATTCACCTAACCACAGAGCCAGTTGCTCAACATTCACTTGAGCCCTTTAGAGCCAGAGTGCTTTTCTGCTCCTCTGAAAAATGAGACCTGACATCTGTCCAGGTGGGATGCCTTGCCAAGTGAGAAGGTTTTAAATGATCAGTGAATCATGTTCTTCTTGGCATCAAAAAGAAACTTGAAGTGCCATAGTAGGGAACAGAGGAAGGGAAAACTATAGATGCTACTGACATAAAAATCAATCTAGTACTAGAAGGTTTTCTTACCTGCCCAAGAACCTGTAAAAGTGATGTCTTCAGAATTACCTTGATTAAAAAAAAAAAAAAGAATATTATTTTATACAATGGTAAGCACAAGCACAAAATACTTTTGTTTTTAAGAAGTCAGTTTAAGTATTAGAATACAGCAGCACCATACCTAAAATGTACAACAGCTTACTACTGGCTTTTTAGAAACATGCTTCAAAGTTTTTCTTAGAAATGAGAGCCCAACTTTTAGTATTAGTCCAAGCTGCTGCACAACACTTGTAACATGCACTAGATTTACAAATGGCCCACCTTCAGATTTGCTTAGTATTTATTTTGATTAATTAGCTATGTGCTCTAAAAGACTGAATTATGCAAAAATTATACAGCAATGCAAACTAGCTAGAAAAGAAATGTGTATTACTCACTTCATACTGACAGTCTGAGGACGAGTAAATGTTTAACTCTGGAACCCTGCTGTCATTTTGAGGCTGAGCAACATGCAGTTTTGCAGAAATCTCAGTAGGGGATGGAACTCTGAAACAGCAAATTAGTTGGTAATTGTTGTCCTTATAATCACAAAATGCCAACCACGCCTTAAACTCCAACACGTGCACGTAAAGCAGATGTAGGACAGCAAGTGTCACCACAAGCTGAGTGACATGGTAAGATGCATTTGTTGATTCTATCACAAAGACCTATGTTGCATTCTCAATCTGCTGTCCTCTGAGCTATCAAGGGGCATGCCACTACTGCAGACCAGGCAAGTTCAGCATTAGTGTACACATTGCCTCACAGAATGCATGAAAATGCTGAGCAGCTGGGATGGGAAGGACAGATTCTTTCCCATTCCTACAAGTATTACACTGTTAGAAAATACAGGGACAAAAAAAATTAGGCAGATATCCTTTGACCTCTACAATAAATAAGGAAGAACATTTTCCAGCCATCTAAAATAAAGTCAGGTTGTTCAACTGCCATTCACAAATGACACATCTCCAGATGTATCATTTTTGTCTGGACTATGCAGCTGAGGCAATTTAGGGCTGCTGCATGACACAAACCCCAGCTTACAGGAAGAAGCCTGCCTCTGTTCCCCACTCATGAGAGGATCAAAGATTATGCTGACAATTTCAGGCCAGAGGAAAGGTAAATGAGGAAAAGATGCAGAAGCCAAACACTTAAGGCTGCAGAAGTCCTACAATATCAGAAATACTACAACAGGATGCAGGCATTCCTCAAAACCCTATCAAGAGGTATAATTGTTGAAGTCCTTACTTCACTACAGTTACTGAGTCTTCATGTGACCAGGGAATATGAAGTCTGTAAACACTAGGTTTTCTTTCTGAAATGGAAAAGAATTAAAGAATAGAAAAATCAAAAACAAGATGTGGCAACTGTCTCCAAAAACTAAACCACAAGTAAACCAATGGTGGCATACAGATCACTGCACAGCATCCCTGAGCTTGCAGTTACCCTGCAACAGACATTGCAATACAGATCATTCATTTTATTCAGCACTGGATAAAAACTATAGCCTTTAACTCATGTTGTTACAGAACCAGACAGCAAGACATCAATGTTTAAAGGCAGGACAGTTAAGAGAAAACTTCTGGTTTTCAATAAAAAGCTGTAACCTCAATAAATCCATCACTTTTTTTTTTTGAAACAGAGTCCTTTAGCATCCCATTCTGTTTAAGTCTATGTAGCTCAACACTGGTATTGGAGTCCCATAATTAGCAATTAAAAATCTTAAGGAAATGTGCTACTCTTGAGAAACACTTTCAACATAATGCAGAATCCAATAATGCAAGTTCAACTTACATTTGCTGGGAAGTAAGAAAAACAAACATATGAGGACTAATTCCATATTTTCTTTGAGCTATCCTTCTTTACAGAAATTGGAAGGTGCAAGATATTAGCTGAGATTGAAGCAGATGACAACAGTATTGCCTAAACCCCATTGCATGACAGGACTTGTTCCCACCAGCTTCAGTCCTGAGAGTTTGCAACAAGCTCTGTCTTATAAATTTATACTTCAGGAGACTTATATTTACCTTTGAGTGACTGGCAGTGGCTTTCTATATAAATTTTGAAAGCTTGATATATCTAGCATGTTAAAAAAAAATAAAAAAAAAAAATCAATAACAGTCTCCAAACGGTGGTTCTATTACCTTAAAAAAATAAGTAGTATTCTTACTTGGTTGAAGTGCTGGAGTTGTACATTGTAAAATAAGCCACTTGAATTTAATAGAATTTTCCTTGAGGAAAACCCTGTGAAGAATGTATTATTTTCACATATTAGATAAAATTAATTGAGAACTGATTACATCTTCAGATTTATTTTTTTTTCCAAGAGACTTGTGTGCTTCTACATCTGTTAGTCAAACCCCCCACATTTCTTATTTGTGTGTTACTAAAAGCAGTATTAACTTTAATAAAAACAAACCCCAGAAAACCTCCTGACTATTGGAATTATTAGGCAAATTTATTATCCAAACTTTTAGTAATATTAGTTTTCAATTTTTTTTCCAGAAGTAATATGCTCTACTTACCAAATGAAAGAAGGTGTGTTACAGGAAGCTGTACTGTTCTGGAATCCTCTTTGAAGAATTCACAGCCTAAAGTATACTGCAATTCAGGATATTAAATAGAGATTTAAACCACGCACAAGACTATAAAGCCACTTGCCAAACTCTATTCACTGGCTTAGGCAGAGTCTAGGACACAAGTACTGAAAAGCCACCTCTCCACACTCCACTGACAGGAGCTGACAGGTAGCTTGTTCCTGCACACAGCAGTACAAGTCTGGGTACTTTAAGCTTCCAGGTTACTCTAGTTCTCACCTATTTGCAACAGCCTTCAGAAGGCTGTTCAAATGGCTGAGAATGACTGGAAACCAGTTCACACCCCTCTTTCTCAGGTACATTTTTTTTTTGGCAAAGGAGAATGAATTGTCCAAACTGAATACAATTTCCTAAACAAAAAGAACCTTTAGAACTTTAGAGTCTCCAATAAGGACTCTAAGAACTGGTTTGAGAACTGTTGCTTTGTATGTTTCAGGTACTATTCATGCCTTGCATTTGACATTTTATCAAATTAATCTGTTTCTGTGCTTACAGATTAAGTTGCCTCCAAACCACACTGGAGTATAGGACTATGGTTTCCTAAAGTAACAGCACATATTAAACATACTTCATTTTCCTTCCTCATAGCATCTCAAATCTAGGAACACACTAAGCAAGCACTTTCTGTGTTTTATTTAGTTCTATTTTTTACCTTATTGCCAGCTGTGGGTGGTATCTGAATGACAATGTGGGACAAAGACAGGTAGTCCTGAAGTTTCAGTATTACAACCTTAAAAAAAGAAAAAAAAAAAAGAGATAAAAAGAGGAGCCATTACTGAATATAACCCTTAGCCCACCCCTTGTGAGTTCCCAGATGTCCACCTCTTGTATCCCTTTCTCTGGAACACAACTGTATGTTCCAATGCTGTAAAGAAGAGAAGTCCTTCTTCCATGAAACACAACTACCCCACAAAGCACACCTCCCTCCTGCAAGTATGTACAACACTTGCCTTGGTGGTTGGAAGTAACTCAGCTCTCCAGGATAAATCAGTAGCTTCCAGGCTGTAAAAATTCATACATGTTGAAGGATGAACACATTCATTATGCAGGCTCTGTGTTATGACAGTGGATTAACATGCCAGCTTTTCTCCCTTTCTCTCTGGATTCACATTTTAAATTGAGAAGTATGGATCTACTGGAGTTACTGTAGTAATGTATCAAACTTATTTCAGATACTGTAAATCTTGATTTTGCAAAAAAACAAGCCAAGCTCTAACTTTGTCATACACTAAACATTCAGCCATTACTAGCCATGCAAATTCAGATACATAATGAAAACCTAAGAAGCTAAAACAACATTGGCATTGAGTTAACAGTTTTATTAGCATCTTTTAAGCATCATAAAGTAGCAATACTTCCTGTGGTAACATCTAAAACTTACCATACAAGCCAAAAATTGTTAGCTGCTGAAGAGGTTGCAGCAGTTCTGAAACTGTGTGTACCTATACTAAGTTAAGACACTGAACTGCAGCACAGTCAGTCAATCACTAAGTTATGACTTTTAGAATACCAGGATAATTCTGTTTCTCTAAATAGTGTTACATGACCTCAGAACACAGCCCACAGCAAACCCACTATTATCAGAGGAGGTTTTAGGTAGCAGTCCTGAACTAGGCTCACCTGCACTGGATGCTGGTCGAAGGTTATACAAAGGACTAACAGCCAACTTCTCCTGGGATCAAGAAGTTAACATCTGGCTATCAGCTGGAGGCAAGACTGTGGCTATACATCACAGATCCCAGAACAGATAAATACTTTGCTAGCTCAGTTCCACCTGGAAGCTTTCCCTAATTTGAAAGGTAGATTAAATTACTTGGAGATTACTTTGCAAATGTAAGCTAAGCCAGTGTTTTAAATCCACTTTGTAATTACTGTAATGACCCGATTAAAATAATCACTAAACCTCTTCTTTCCTGTTTACTTTCCTTAATTTTCTTCCCAGTCTCTTCCTAAGGAGGAGGATATTGTATATGATTTAAATTCAAATGTAGTCTCACAAGAACCACTTGAATAAAGAACAAGTACTGTTTATACTCACCACATTGATGAATTACTGTTCATACAGCCATAAATCCAGCTACTTGTGTCCTGTAAAGTCAATACCATAAAATAGTATATTACCTATGTGTCATCATTTATAGATATACTCAAAACAGCAATTCTTCACTTCAAACAATACCAGAATTTATTATGATAATCTTCTCCAAAATTTCTAGATTCTAATTGTTCCAGGACACCAGATGTCAGCAATTGTTCTATTCTGATAGCAGAACATTGGTGTCATTAACTTATTAAAAAGAGGAACAGACTTCCATCTTCATCTCGCTCCTTTTCCATTAAATGTGTCTGCAGCAGCTCTCACTATAGTGACCAAACTCTCATAAGGATTTCAAATGCTGAAGTGTAAAAGCAGCAACACTGATAAGAAGTCTCTCAGATTTCCTCAATTTTTCATAATGAAAGAAATCCACCAACTTTTTTTTCCCCTTCATTTCACAATCAAGTCAGACTTCTCTGTTAACAGCAAGTGATAGCCTCCATTAAAAGTCTGATATCATCATCTTGGAATTACAATTACACAGACAGAAGGATGAAGCATAAAAGTGAAGGGTGGGGGTTTCTAGGAACCATTTTAAATAAACTTCTATTTTTGCCACCTTTTCTAGTTATGAATCAAAACATCTTCTCCTCAAGCAGTACTAGTCCTGTCTAAGATACTACAACAAAGGCAAAAGTTATGCTTTTAAAGCACAGCTAACGTCACAACAAACATGTAGATATTGAAGGTGCTACTTGGAAGAACAATTAGAAAAGCACTGAGAATTGAAAATCTTTTTTTCACAATGGTGGTATGAACCTCTTTGGAAAGGGGATGAGTGGCAACAGGAGCAAGCAGGATGGAACAGAAAAGCATCTCAATTTTCTTGCCACTAAAGCACGTAACTCTGAAAAGCATATTTCTCCATCTCCAGTTTGCCAAGAGATTACATTCATTCCTTTAAAAAATATTTTTAAAGGGTTTCAATAAACTGTCTGGCTGAATTTACGTGTCTTGAGCTAAAAATAGCAGAAATGCACATTATCACCCTCCTCTCAGCAGGGAGAGAGCTGAGGAGGTGCTCTTGTCTCATCTGGCTTCCATTCGCTTCCCCGAAGATCTCTGTAGCCTTTCAGGCTCACTTAGACTTTATTATGGGAAAGCAAATCTATAAACAGCTTCCTCAAATTAGAAGTATGTCTGAATGCTGGCAGCACCAGAAACTTCTGCATTCAAAACCATCAATAGAGAACTGCATTAAATTAAAGGACAAAGTCATCTGTGGCTAACTATAAGAAAGGCAAAAATAAAACATCTGAGGTTCAGGTGACACTAAAGATTTTGGATCTTAATCTTGAACATTAAGTGTGACATGCTAAGACACATACACCTAACACAAAGTATTAGGCTGTGAATGTAACACGTCAGCAACTTCAACAACTGTTCATTAAACTGTCCTAAAACTGCAGCAAATCTCAATTAAAAAACCCCACAGCTTTATAAGCAAACTCCAGACATTGAAGTAGTAGTTTCTCACCAGCATACTGTTTTCACAGTAAACATGGCTGTATGATTTTCTGTGGCTTGCAAGAGGAAATGTGAAATATTTTCCATCAGAGTCCTTAAAAGAAAAAAAAAAAATGGTCATTAGTAAAAAAAAAATAAACAAAAACACATTGAGGAAAAAAACTATACTTACATTGTAAACTGAGTAAGTCCATTTTGAGGCTTTGACTGTAATCCACATGAAAGCTCCTAAAAATAAATATGTTTTTATATGCCACACTGCAGGAACTATTATCCTCATCTCCAAAATCTTTTATTTTGCTTATTGCCAAAGTCTTATCTCTTATCTATAAATAAAATTTATAAGCTTTAACCAACACTCAGGATTGCTGGAGGTTAGAACTACATGCAACAGCTATCAACAGTTACACAGGAAACAGCAAAACCCTAGGATCCAATCAATACATATTAACTGTGAAATAAAACCCCTACAAATATTGAAAGAAAGCTCTCAAGGCAAAAAACCAAGAAACTGAATTATACTAATGTAACTACAGGGTGGACTGATTAAAGCTGAGGCAACATTAGAAACAGCCCCTGCCTGTGATCCTGTCAGCCTTTGAAGAAAACTAATACAGAAACTCGTGTATAAGTCAACGATGAGCTGAGTAACAGGTACAACCAAACAGCAGCAATTTAAAGATATCTGAGGGGAAAAAAAAAAAAAAAGAGTAAGACAGATGAATAGATAACAAACAATGCAAACTGTCATGCAAGAAAGTTAAACGTCTTTCTTTTACGTTACTAGAGTAACAAGTTCATCACAGAAATTTAGCTAACTGTCAAAAAGTCACCAGAAATGGGAAGATACAGACCTGAAACTCAATTTAAACATATTCCTCCTTTATTGCTGAAAACCAACACATAAAAAAAAAATAGCAAACAAAAATCAACTCCACAACCTCTTTGAGTACCAGTTCCAGTGTTTGATCACCTTCCCAGTAAAGTACTTTTTCCTAATATGTAACTGGAATTTCTTTTGTTGGAACTGGACTCTACTGCCTAATGTGTTATCACTGGGCACTTCTGAGACAAAAATCTAGCTTCACTTTTTCTCCAGTCTTTCTTTAGGTATTTGAAGACAGCAACAGGATCCCCCTTAGCAGTCTCTTCAGGGTGGAAAAACCCAGATCACTCAGCCTCCCTCCCCCACACCCTGTTCCCCAGGAGCTACCCATCGTGGTGATCCTCTGCTCCAGACTCACCTCCATCCCTGCCAATGTCTTAGTACCTTCTTATACCAGGGTGGTCAAAACCTGACACCAAAGTTCCAGCTACCTTTGTGTTTCTGGAATAACTTAGATTAAGAAAATTCCAGAAATAAAGTGACTCAACCCACTTCAGCAAAGCAAGGAATACACCTGTGCCCTGCAAAAGCTCTGTTTAGTTCCCAAAACTCCATGCAGTCAAAATTTCTCACCTCTAACTATGCATTCTCAGCAGTTACAAGGAAACCATTACTGTACAGTCCATTTTACCCTGCTGTGTCATTAAGGAAAAAAAATAAAGTCACTGATGAGGCAGATCTGAATATTCAGGATTTCCATGAATAGCACAAAACTAACACAATGGCTCTACAACTCACTTACTATCCCACTTGCAAGCATGGGATGCAAGCATAGATTACATTGTACTTGTGACATCCAGCTATTCTCAACTTCTGAGATTAAAAAAAATTTCATGCAGAGTTAATCTATTTAATGCTGAAACCACAGGGAAGTTGGATAGTTTAGGTCTATAACCCATATATAATGTTAGCAATGATTGAAGAAGGACAAAATGTATTCCAGAAGTTTGTTCATGAGACAATTAACTATTAACCAAGGAATAACACTGAATCTTGTTCAAAACAAAACTGCTGCACACCTGTGAGTTCTGTCAAAGCCTCAGGATTTTCCTCAAATATCTTTGCAGGGTGTCTCACAAAGTGGTGGTTCAATACGGCCATTCTCTTCTTCGGATCCTCAGTTATCTAAAAAAAAGTGTATATTTTAGCAATTTGTGTGATTTACAGTCATCACAGGATCACAGATAGCAATAACAGCAATTCAGTTTGGGGGATGAGAGCCAGGTAGAGGTTGTTAGAAGACCTGGTACACTGATTCTATTCTAAAGTCAAGAATCTGAACAAATAAAGTGCCATCAATAGTGAATCACTGCAATACAGATAGTCATTATAGAACACAACTAAAACATTTAGGTTTATATCCTTGCCCACTCTTAGCATGAGGCAACCATTCTATTAAACTTGCTTTATTGACACACATGTATTCTTCCTGAAATAACACACTTAAGCCATAGTTCAGGAAAAGTTCTCACATTTATATTTACTAGTCTGAGTTCACAAATCTAGCTTACTACATTTTGTCTTAATATTTCAACTATTCAAAAAGCTGTAGAGCTACACTGGGATTCACTTGTGGTTTGGGTTGGTTTTATTTGGTGGTGGTTTGGTTTATTTTTTTTTTTCCAGGAATAATTTTTGTTCAACTACTCAAAAAGCTGTAGAGCTACACTGGGATTCACTTGTGGTTTGGGTTGGTTTTATTTGTTGGTGGTGGTGGTTTGGTTTGGTTTTTTTTCCAGGACTAATTTTTGTCTATTCAGCTTTTAAAAATTTTGGCTATTACAAGTGATTTCTGAAAAGCTCTACCCTCCAGTACACTGCCCATCAGCTCCTGAACAACTGTACCTCCTTTATGTCTCTCTAAATCAAGTTAAACTGAGTGCATCTGAGAAACTAAGTGTGCACCAGTCTCAAAATGAACACCTTGAAGGATTTCTCTTCTACCTCTGGGGATCTGTCTTATGTATTTCCAACCTCTTGGACCTTAACTGCAACTCATATTTATTGCTGCACAGCATTTCAGAAAGAAGAGAGTATAACAAGAGATTTCTCCAGCAATTTTCAAAAAGTATGATGCAGGATATTTATTTAGAAAAACAATAATGGTAGCTGGAGGCAGACAAATACACTAGTAATTTACTTGCATTCTATTTTGGTAAGAGCTATTTTCAAAAGAACACCACAAACAGGTGCTGGCCACTATGATGACACCACATAAGGAAGTTCAGAAAGCATTATGTCCAGGTTAAACTGTCACAGTTTTTTGTCTGTCCTATACTTGTCAGAGAAGGCAACTCAAACACATATTGAGAGGTCACATTCACAGCTACTAAGACCTGTTTAACCTGGTGCAAGGTCAACTAAACCTGCTGCCTTATGGAAGCAAAGTTCATTCCACAACCCAGCTATAAAGCAAAAGGCAGTCAATAATAAAAACTGAGTTAACACCTAATTATTTCTGAAATGTTGGTCATGTTACTGACTGATACAAGACAAACTATTTTCATAGTATGACTTAGAAAAATCTAAAAGGAGTTTTCTGTATAACAGGGTGGTATTTGTCCTGATTAAGCATTCTAGGATAGCAGAAGGAAGAGTACTGAGGCAATTTACAGGAGATCACATATACAAACCTGCCTTGTGTTTTCATCTATGAGATCAAAAAAAGCTCTGATGGTAGCCAGGATCAATTCTTTGCACCTAGAAGACAGAATAAGTAACATTAAATCTAGAAAGGAAATATCCAGGTCAATAGAAGCAGTCAGATGAGACATCATAATAATATTATGCTGAAGTTAAATTACTGTATGAGGTAACAGCAGAGAACAGAGGGATGTACAGTCACTCAATTAACTTTTTTCCATTAGCTTACCACACTATGGAGAGATGGTCTGTTGAGGCCCAAGCTCGAGGCACAGCTGAGCTCTGTTTGTAAAGGAAAGAAGTTAAGATTTTGTTAGTATTCAACATTTTAGAATTCTAAGCAAGCCTTTCTCCTCCATACTTAAACATATTTGTGCAATTATTAAAAAGAATAGCCTTTATCTTAAGAGTTTCAGGGACTAGGATACAATGGAATGACTTCTGCCAAAAATCTTACAAGTAGTGAAGCACTTGTAAAACAGGA
>NW_008590428.1:17552-37056 GCF_000691845.1 Merops nubicus | reverse complement strand
ATATAAATACATATATACATAAATATAATGCTTCTGAAAAAGCTGTGAAAGCTAATGTCACCATTCTTTTATGCTTACCTCCCCAAGTGTCCATTTTCTATGGATCTGACTAGGACAGAGATGTCTTCAGTCAATAACCTCATTCATCACAGGTGACAAACGCAACAGCAGTTTTGATGGGAACATTTGAGTCATAAAAATATGCCTTCAAGCACTCTAGATTCCTTCTGGGCTATTTTCACAAAAAACTCATCAGTATTAATGTATCATTAAGTATGAATGTCTTTACCAGATAAGAGCAATGAAAAATTCCCTGAAGGTTTGCCCCTACTCTTCCAGTTGCCTGCTTGCCTCAGTTCCTCTGGTCACATTGGACAGAGGTGGATTTAGGACAGCTTTAGATCCCAAGTGTCAAGGGACCTCACCCTTCCAGGATGACAATGAGGCTGTGGCACAGTGGTGTGACTTTTCTCTCCTCCTTGTGACATCAGGCACAAGTTGCATGCAGCTACTTATCCTCAGGCCCCACTCCTACCCCTTTTAGACAAAGTAAAGTAGTAGCAGCCACCGTTGCTCAGTTTTCTCAGTGTGCAATTTTCGTATTCTTGCATGTCTGAAGTGCCTCATGTAATTACTACTTCTGCCTGCTTAAAGGAAGTAGTATCAGAAAGTAGCCTTTCTGATATGGCTGGTAGCTTACTTATGATCGTCAATATTGCCTAGGACACCCATTTGACGGTGGTGTGAATGTTTCTTCTTTCATGGCATAATCCTCGGCAGTGATTTTAAATACCTCGTACAACATGGCAGTCCGCCGAGATCAAGGAAGATATCAGATAGAAAACTGCTTGGGGACTTAACGATGAGGAATTAAGGTGTCTCCAATCCATCCCACCACATCTGGCAGTATCAGTTACATGTGTGAGCTTATGTTGCTGCCCATCAGGGTTGTGCCTAGGGGATCTCCAGACAAAATAAACTGTTGTAACACAGTTCCCAGGACTTACCTCCTGTTACATCTATGCTATAATCTGTAGAAAGTTAGTGTATGAGCTTGAGCTTTATTATGTTATTATTTATACCATTTAATTGTAAACAGATTGTGATGAATGAGGGCACAGACCCAGCTTAACAGTGAATCCGATTTTTTTTTAATAAAGCGCACCCTTTTTATGCCTCTTACAAGTTCCTCCCATTCTCCACCAATCAATCATGGCATGTCACAACAGCTCAAACTAACCAATCATTGAATGCCTTAACTGTTTCCCTATGCAGCAGCTTCTCGAAAGCCCCCTTGGGATGTCCCCAAACCCTCCAAGTTTTTTTCTCTGCAACTCGACTCCCACATCTCCCCCTTTTTTGTTTTAACCACCTTCAAAGAGGCTTAATATTTACATATAGTAAGGCAACATCTTGAACGACTTGTAAAACATAACAACATGAAAGCTAATCTTATTATCCAAGCTTTTTCCCATACTAGAGGAGCCATCATAGGGGAGATAAAGTCCATTTTTACAGTTCACTCTCTTCTGTCAATGGTGATTCATCCAGTGGACTGAAGGATTTCCACCATGGTCCTCTGTGATGGAATGGCGTTGTTCTCCCAAGGCTTCAGCGTAGTGCTTGATGAAGTAGATCAATGGATCAGAAGTAGTAACCTTCACACAGTCATCTTTGTGGTTTACAAAGAACACTTTCGCAAAAGCTTGGTTAAGTAACCTTTGAACACATTGTAACAAAAAGGGTATACAAATTGTTATACACACAAAAATAACCAAACACACCAAACCAATCTGCAACAAACATTTTGTCCATCCTACAAGTCCTCCAAAAAGGTTATGAAAACAGTCAAAAAGGTGCCATCATATAGTTGTAAACATGTTGGAGGATGGCTGAAATAATGTCAACCTGTTAAATGCACCTTTTCCTGTAATGCCTTTCCATGCTCGATTACCACATGTTAGAAAGAAAGTTTGCAAAAAGAGAGTGTGGTCCAATATGCAAAGCTAAAATAGCTTGACCTGTGGGGAAGTGAGGTATTCCAATAGAATGACACACACTCCCATTGCTGGTAAAAGAAATATGGTTTTTTTGTGTTATATATCCTGGGCCATTATCCGTTTTCACTTGTTGTGGAACTCCTAGAACTGCAAAAGCCTGAAACAACATTAATGCAGGCTTGTAACGTGTTTTTTATATCTGGATGATTCAAGCCTCTTAAACTCTTTTGGCAATCTGAATTAGCATTCTTCATGGCAAGTTGTTCCAATAGGCATTGACAAGCTTGTGAATTATCTACTTGTCTTTCCAGGGCTACTGTTAAACAATCTACAAACTTCATATATGGTTCATTTATCTCCTGGCTAATATTAACAAAAGACTGCTGACTTTTCCCTTCTTCTGGAACCATTTTAAGGGCCTGGATTGCCAAATTCTTAGCTTGGTTAAGACCCTCTTTTGGGATTTTACCTTGTACATCATTGGTTGAAAAATTTCCTTCACCTATCAGTCTTTTAACATTTACAACACGTAAAGGATTGCCTTGAGCTAGTGCTACATTTTCATTAGCTTGAGCTGTGCCTAGCTCTCTCATTTTTGACTCCCATATTACATACTGCATATTAGTCATAACAAGATGAAACAGTGTTTTAAAGTCATTAGGTGTAAAAATAGATGAATTGCAAATACTCTGTATTAGTCTGATGTTATAAGGGGCTGTAACCCCGTGTTCCACAGCTGTCTGGCAAAGGTCTTTTAAAAGAAGATTATAAGGAATAAATTCATGGACAGGATTCTGTCTGCCAACAAAAGTTACTGGAAAACCTTACAACAGCTCAGTGTCCCTCTCCTCTTTTGCCTTATTTTTAGCTTCAAACCACTTATTATGCAAATTCAGGGGATATAAATCAGGCTCTTGCCCAGGATTAAAAATTCCACTGTCAAAAGGATCACCATCACTATCATTATCAAAACCATTGTTCGCAGGCACCATAGCGGGTACACGTGTGAGAGGCAGCTGATAAAATGACTGCCATAGCAGCAGTTGAGAAGATGGCCACAACGGTGGTGGCAGCTCTGCTTTTATTTTTGTGGTCACCACCAGCTCAAGTGGTGGTGCTGAGGCCACCAGGGAACTAGGTGGTGGTAGTGGGACAATATATTCTGAGGCTGCTTGGACAGTTACAGCAGGTTCTGACACTGCTTTAGCAGCTGCTGCCTCTTTCAACTTGGTGTGCTTCTTCAATGATTCAGTAATAGCTCACCAGGGGCTTAACAGTGGTGCAAGAGATGGATCCCGCATGGTTGCAGTGTCCCACAGCAATTGTCCCAGATCATCCCATGCTTTGACCTCAGATATATTATCCACGTTTAAAGAGAGCTCAATTTTTGTAGCCCACAGAAGAAGTTTCTGCAACTCTTCCTCTACCTTTCTCCCACAGTCCTTTAAAATATCTTCAAAGATTTCTAAAACATTCTTTTCTTTAATAAATAAGTTTCCCATATTCAGTTCTCAGCTGCCTATATTCTTGTCCGGCGAGAGGTAATTGGAGATCTCCATAAAGCGCTTGCTTTCGGTGTTGGCCACACGTATTCAGTTCAGCTGAGCTTCGCCACCAGACTGGACCCCTCTCCCTGGGAGTCTCGACTTTGGTCCTGTTGAAAGGACTTGGGGAAAAGTCCCTGTTAGGGCACCATTTGTGACAAATGAGTGCACAGACTCAGCTTAACAGCAAATCCAACTTTTTTATTGAAGCCCACCCTTTTCATGCCTTTTACAAGTTCCTCCTATTCTCCACCAACCAATCACGGCATGTCACAACAGCTCAAACTAACCAATCATTGAATGCCTTAACTGCTTCCCTATGCAGCAGCTTCTCAAAAGCCCTCTTGGGAAGTCCCCAAACCCCCCAATGTTTTTCCTCTGCAATTCAACTCCCACAACATACTATTATGGTCCATGTTAGTCTTGCTAACTTGCACTCCACAGTCAGTATTTGGACACATTTCAAGGACTGCACAAACCAAAGACAGCTCCAAATAGGCTGCCACCCTCTTTTGGAGGGGAAGAAAATTTTGCTGTATAAGGGAGATATTCCATTTCACACTTTCTTCGAGGTCCAAAAGAATAGACTGTTGACCTTTTCTTTTAATGCACTTTTGGAGTCTCAGGTATTACTTTTTAAATATAGGAGGCAACATTCACGCATAAGGTTCAGTGCTCACAATAGAAGTGGAAAATCTCTGCTGCTATTTCAAAGCTATCCTCAGATGTCATCTCAGAGACTGCTGAGCTTTTTTAACCACCTCAGTTTCTTCCTGTTGTCATGTGCAATGCACTACATGTAAGTTACTCTGAACCTTTTCTTCTGAACCATAAAAGAGAGGTCCTTCATTTTGAGCAATTGCATCATCCTCTTCAGTTTGGAGTGGGATATGAATTTAGTCTCCAAGCCTGCAAGGAGAAGGACCCAGGTCTTTATACCATATACTCTTCTTCTCACTGCTAAGATATTCAAAGTTCTGTGGCACATTGACTTCTCTCTGTTTTTTGCTGCAGAAGTATACATGCACATTAGTAAAAATCTCTTGGCTCATAGCTATAAAGAAAAATCTCTCTCTAGACAGGTTCTAATTCACAAACCCTGTTATCTTTCATTCAGGTCCTTCTCTTCCTCACGTCATTTCTAAAGATCCAATCTGAGCTAGTTTATTGTATATGCATCTAGCACCAGAACTAGTGAGCATCATACACATTACTGGAGCATCTATGAATTTACTAGGCCTTAAATTATTGACCAGTGTTAATAAAAACGTATTACGTTTCAAAAACTTAAATTTCTTGAAGAATATTGACAAAGGAAGAAGGCTGAAATGTGAAAGAAGAAGAATCTCTAGTAATTGTAAGCAAACACAAATACCTCAGTTCTATTTTTCTTTACTTTTTTTTCCGCTTTTCTATGGATGTTTATATAGAACAGGAAAAGAAGATATAAACTGAGGCCACAGAATCCTTCAACTTCAAAAATTCTATTGGAGAGAAGCTCAGAGACTGATTTTCCAAAATATATTTTCTGACAATGTCTTACATCTATCAGAAGGCAGAATCAACTCTGTTGGCTTTATTGAGTTTAAGTTTAGATTTATTTATTTATTTTACACCTGAGATAATATCACTATCTTTCCCCAACAGACCTGGCAGTAATTTCTCCTTACTTAGTGAATAAAATCTGTGCTTTGATGAAATGAGTACTCCTTATTCTTGCAGTGTCAGCAGTGCTGTCTTTGTAGTCATAGAGGAATGGTAAATTTTCTTTCAGACCATCAGCAGCAGTATTAGATCACATTCAAATACAGTTGACATAAACCTCCCATCTTTATAGTTTCACATCCAGTTTTAAACTGTTTGCCAGAAAAATGTATACAATACTGTCATAAAAGCATCAGGATAAGTTGCAAAATTAAACTAATTGGAATAAACAGCTTAGGAAAGTACTACCATCTACTTAATATAAATAGATATGCCATACTGTTGTTCTGAAGTACAGTTTGATAATTGCTGTAGTTCAATTCACTGATAGAAAACTATGAAAGACACTGTCATGGCTCCACCAGTGTGAAAGAGCTAGTTTTATGACATTTAGGCACTACTGTGATGAGAACTTCAGTAAAATTTTGATGGATAATAGGAGATAGCTGGAAGGAATATGGTTAATCACAAAAACGACATTTCATTTTCAAGTCCATGTTTTATTTTCAGTGCATGTGTTTCTTGTGGTTTTGGTATTCTTGTGTTTTGTTGTTTTGTTTTTTTTTTTTTTTTTTTCCTTGAGGAAGAGGGGATGTTCAGGGACATCTATTTAAGGCAAATGGTGCAAGGAAACTGCGTCTTCAGATAGCCAGCAATCAGCTGTATTCAGAGGGAGAGTAGCCCACTCAGTAGCACTGTCTCCAGTGCTGCATCATTTCTTCCACTGAACAGAAATATTGAAGGGGGAGAGATGAGAGAAGACTGCAGATACAAACATTTTCTTGTGTTTAACAATAATATTGAGAGCTTTCTACATTTCAAGTGCTTGTCATGGTTACAGGGTCTGGGACCAGTTTATCCTTATGTGGGTAGAACCAAAACTGTATATTCTATACTCTCTCTGTCAGTGCTCATGGGCTGTTAAGAAAATCATGGGTAGCAGCTGCCCAGGACAGACCTCACACCCCAGGCTATAACAGATAAGGAAAGAAGTTCAAGGTCAGGGGAGATGTTAACACCTTTCCCACCCAGCAGGAGGAGTCCTCCCTGTTAATGGGCCCATCCATGCCTCGCCCCATGACTCATACAGAGCTCCCCCCAGGAGCTATTTCTGTTTAATGGACCATCAAGGACCCACTGCATGACTCATAGACTGATATCAACCCATTGTGAGATGCTCCACCCAGGGGGAGGAGCCAAGTGCTCCCACCTGGATATAAACTGGGGTTCAGGACAGCACAGGGGGCCTTACCCACTGGATTTCCAGAGGACAAGAGCTACCAGATCTTTTCTACGAGACCACTGTTTCATCTGGACTGCTGCCACCACCCTAACTACAGAGTATCAGGTTGTATTCTGACTCTGTCTGTGGTTTTCCTTTGTATTATTGCTTTTATTTTATTTTTTCTTATTAAATTGTATTTCTGACTTGGAGTCTCTCGCTGGTTTGTTTTCAAACCATTACAGTGCTTGATAATATAACCCACCAGTGAAAAATTTAAGTATTACTGACAGAGCACAGACTCATGCAGGACCATCAGCATCGAAGGAGGAGACATTGCTTCCCATAGGAAGTTCCTGGGGTTTGGAGCCATTTCCCTGTGTCACTGCTGTTATGTTGGCAAGATTGATGGAAAGCCAGTTGGCGTTCGAAACCCTCAAGGGTGAAGGCATCAGGCATGGTACTATTCAGAGAGCACAACTGGAAAACAAATGTGTCCCCATAGGGAAAAAGCAGAGGTTCCAGATCTACGCAAAATGAAAGCTAGACAGTAGCTCTTCAGAAGACTGTTTTCAAAACAAGCTTCACTGGCTACAGACCATGTGAGATTTTGTTATTCCTCCTTTCTCCTTTGTGACAGGTCAGATTTCAGAATAATTTTAACAGCAGTTCAAATTTTCCTAAGGCTGTTTGCCAGTCTCTGTGAGCTTCTGGGAACATGTGCCTGTTATTAGTGATTGCAACACACCTCAACCAAGGACATAAAATTCCATGGGTTTCTCTTTCACCAAAGAGTTCCAGAGTAAGAATAACTTACCTCAGGAATAGACAGGTAGATGTAATGTCAGAAATCGGTGTTTCACAAATGTGACTGCTTTGGGGACTTTTTAAGTGAACTACATTTGCAAGGGGACACGCTCATTCATGGAGAAATTTTCTACAGAATAAAATTAATGATCAAGATATGTAAGGACAAAAGATAAAATTACAGAGGTTCAGGTATCATCTCTGAAGAAGTATCAGCACTATCCTGAATGACTATTTTCCATAATAGATACGATTTTCTGTATCACTCTAAATGTAAGTTTAATTCCAATTCAAACCAAAAATAACTTCCAAAACATCAATAACTCCCACAAAATCAAAATCTTTTCTTACTATGCCTGTTCACAATATTGTTGGTTTTTTATTCACTTCTACAGTCTTTAATTAATTCAAAACATGTAACTGAAATAATCTCCCATAAAATATTGAAATTGCAGCTTACTTGCCAAAAAGGCATTTCCTTATCCTCATAGATTAGTTCAATGAATATTTATCACTTTCTCTAGAGCCACTAAATTCCCTATATAGCATTTTCTTACCATACTTTATCTCAGAAAAAATGCAAAGTCCTAAATTCTTAATTCAGTAGATAATAGATTTGCTTTCTTAACTGCAGTCCAACTTAACATCCATTTCTTCCATCCTGAATTTCCATTGGTACAGTTAGTTCCTTGATGCATACATAAGTTATGCAAGACTGACTCCAATATGTCCAAATAAAACTGGCATCCACTGTGTTCCCCCTTGAGAAACTGTTATGTTAGTGGATGTTCCTCATCAAAGGCGTATAAAACATGAGAATTTATGCTCCCCTTAACTCCTTTGCATATTACTACCTGTTTCTGCTTCTATTTTTGCCTACATGTCATTAATCTCCATAATCTAATGAGCCCACTGTAATTTAGTTGCAGGAAGCAGAAAGGTCACAGAACAATCTTTGTTGAAAATAAAATTGTGTAGGCACAGCTCATGAATCCATGTTTGTAGAATATCAGACTTAATAGTCTAGTATGTAGAACTGAATTCTTGCTTGAACTGAAAAACCTGTTAAACTGATGATACAACATAGCAGATATTACATTAACTTTTACTTCCTTTTGCCTTTTATGGAGCCAGAATTTTGCCTTGCAGCCTAATATATCTTCTACCTGATCTGCAAATTGCCAAGTGCTTCAGACTTGGTGGTGCTTAGTAGATGACCAAGTACTCAACATTATAATGGAATAAGGGTTGATATGGGGGAAAATGTCCCATTCCACATTTGCAATTGACTGTGAACCCCAAAGTCTGCATTTATATATTTAATTACTACTGTGAAACAACTAGTGAGAAATACAGCTGTTGTCATTTTCATTCATAATTAATTACACTGACCCTTGTCACTTAAAATTTATTTATGCACAAAACTACAAATAAAATATATTTATTTTTTAAGTTTTATTTTTTAATTACTCAGGCATACAGCTTCTGGGCATACACTCCAGAGTGGGAAGACAAGATTTAAGGCATAACATCTTTTCTAATAGTGTATATCATTAAAATGTAATAAGAAACCAGAGTGAATACTCCTTATGATCACAGTGCTTTAGAGAAATTCAGACAATTCAGGCTTTGAGATAACGTTATTGTATCAGGTCTGGCTGAGCTGATTTTCCCATTGCAGCCCTCATGGTGCATTGCTTTTGTGTTGCGAGTTAGAAGGGTGTTGATAACACCCATGTTGTGACTACCACTGAGCAGTGCTCGCACAGCACCAAGGCTCTTTTGGAAGGGGGGCAGGAGCTTGGGGAGAACATAACTAGGACAGCTGACCCAAATTGACCAAAGGGATATTCCATACCATAGGACATCAGCTCAACTATAAAGCTAGTACAAAACAGAAGGAGGGAGTAGCTACTCAATCCTCTGGAGCAACCACTACGCATTTCGGAGCTCTGCTTCCCAGGAAGGGTCCAGACATCACCTGCTGATGGGAAGTACAGAATAAATCTTTGGGTTTTTTTCTTCACTTCCATTGTTCGGCTTTTGCTTTCTAAATAAATTGCCCTTGTTCTTACCCACAAGATTTTTGTCTCCATCTTATTTTCCTTTACCCTTTTGTTCTGGGGAGGAAGGAGAGGAAATGGGGAGCATGATAGAGTGGCTTGATGGGCATCACTTGCTCAGCCGAGGTTAACCCTCCACAGTTATTTAAGTAATATATCTTAAGCACTGAAATATCACATAAATTTCAAGTGATAGAAAGAATATGGACAAGATAGCTTTTTATGCCCCTTTTTTATCAAAGATACCTCTTATGTCAAAGAAACTGATCTTTATGTGTTCCTTTCTGGTACACAACCTTTGATCGCCCCAGTATTTCATACTACCACTGACCACTGGCTTCTTTTTGTTAAAGTTTTTCTGATACTTATAATTAAAAATGGTGTTGAAATCTACATATTCTTACAAACAACAGAAGTGGTAAACTTACTTCAGTTAAGACTAATCAGAAAAAAAAAATCCATAATCTTTAGGGAAGTCAGGTATCTTTGTGGCAGTCTGTCTTTCAAAAAACTTGAGAGAACCTCTATTTTTAAATAACTAATTTCATGCAATCTTATCTGTGAAATATTAAGTAAAGAAGCTTGCTTAAAATTGGCAATCAATTAAACTTTTGGTCTTCCTAGGAGTTTTCATTTTCTTTATGGCCATCAGGGAATCAGACATCTCCAGATGGTGAATCACCCTCAATATCTCAAACATATTTCAGTATTAAACTAATTACCCTCTGAAATTCATGGCCTTAATGGTATGCAGACGCCCAACATCCAAATAAATCAATGAGGGCTGGGCACTTAGATAGCTTTCAGGATCTAGATCTGGAAAGTCTTTGACCCCTAAGAAGCTAGTAAGATCCAAATATTTTGTTTAGGTGCATTGAGAACATAATTGCATATCATGATAACAAAGCATGCAGAACTCTAAATGGTAACTGAAATAGCTAGAAATGCAACATCTATGTGAACACACACATACAGCTAACCTAGAATTTGTTTCCTTCATGTTTGCAATCTTAAAAGAATTAGCCAGCCTGAATATCTAGACGTGTTCTTAGTGGTATAACAGCCTATTAAAATCTTTACAAATAAAACCATCACTTTAAAACCCTTACTCTTAATAGCTCTTTTTGAAAGCATTTGAAGGGTGAACTTTTACACTGAAACATTCATGGAACAGAATGTTTGTCAAATTTCACATATGAAAATTACAGATGCAAAGTAAAAATTTCTGGGAAAATTACTTAAGTAGCTTTTAAGCAGTGGGAAAGCCTATATAGGCTTCATGTACATACATGCATGCATACTCATCCTTTGAGTGCTCTGGGGTGTAGAGTCCTTTCAAAGGACCCACTGGAGCAAAATCTGTATGCAGACCACCTTTCTCCATCTTTTGGTCATTTTGGACACTTACCAAACCAAACCTTATCTATCAATTTGTTTTGCAGGGGTAGTTCAGAATCTGTGAAGTCAAACTGAATGAGGGTAAGTACTCACCTAAAGAGAAAAGGGTCACTTGTTGAATAGAAGGTCACTTGTTTACCTTAGAAGGTTCATTTACCACAGCTCTATCTACCTTGATAAAATTAAATGTGAAGTACAGAAAACATCTCTAGGACAAACAGATTTAAAAGGACTCTCATGTAGGCTAGGAACTAATGTACTAATTAATAAAACAATAACAAAAGAAAAAAAACACACTAATTTGTTTTCTCCTTTTTTTTTGGTAACATATCTATGCACCTGGTACACAGCTTGTATACATAATACAAATACATGTAAATTTTGGAGTTCTTTTGGCCTAAGTCTGTATACAGTTAGTAAACCCAAAAGAAAGGTAACTTAAGTAAATACTGTTTACAGTGCATGATATTTTCTTCTTAAGCTATGAAACCATCTATATTAACATTTTGTAAAACTTCTAGAGCTCATATTCGTGTAAATGGAAGTTCTGAGTGCATAACAAAATGGAAGAATAAGCTTCAAATTGGATACATGCTGAAGTCTGATATATCTTAAAGCTATTCTTTTGAGAGGTTGCATGGAATTTGGAAAACTATTTATCTTTAGGTATCTTTTGGGCAGGAGAAAACTAATCTTGATATTAAAAAAAATACTAAAAATTCTTGAAATAACAATTGAAAGTAAAAGATTACTTCTGTAGCTGCTATTGTAAATGTTTTCTTATTGCCATAACTATGAATATATGGATATCCATATATTTCCATATGTCCATATATTTATATCATTCCCTGACACTGTGATACAGAAGAAATGCAGAAGCAAACACTTGTCCAAAATGTACCTTGTGGTATGCCATGGAAGTGCACAAATGACAAACTGGTTAAACCACCTTTCAAAAGGCACTGCAAAAAAAGTTGATTAAAAAAATTATGGGCTTTATCTTTCTCTAAAAATGGTATTTACAGTCCTCCCAACATTGAGAAAAGTTGTAAACTTGCCTCTCAGCCCAAGGATTTTACCTTTAACACCACCAACTATTCTTGTCATAATGCTACCAGAGCTTCTCTGACAAAGCAAAGGAATTGGCATTTAGGATTTAATTTCAGGAGTTAAAACTAGCAATTTAACATGTGCCTAATTTTGCTAGTGCTTGGGAATAAAAAACATAAAAGATAACCCATTGTATAATGATTAGGATGGTATTGAGCAGCAAGAAGTCCCCAGGCAGGTGCAAAGGAGGAACCTTATTTACAAAAAGCCTGGCCTTTTTACCTGTTAGTAGACCTTTAGCTTACATATTTTTTAGGCACAATAAATCCATTTTAACCAACCACCAAACACCACGGTGCAGGCATGCAGCATGCCTCACCTCCTTTGTTCTAGCTGAGTCACTGTCCCAGAGCCCTTTGCTTGCTTAGCCTAAGTTACAGGCCGGAGATGTGATTTTACCAAGCCTTCCATTACAAGGCTGTACCTATCAGCTACACCATTGTACATGACAACTGTGCCTGCCTATGGCTGTGTCAGGGCAGCCAGGATGTTCACTAGCAGATGAAGTGCATTTGTAGCTGCCAGCCTGTTCAGGTACCTCAACAGAGTTTCTGGGTTCATTCTAACTTAGACTGAACATGAAGGGAATGTGAAACAGTGTCCCGCTTGAGTGTCTGATCATTTAGCTACTGACTGTTACATCATGGATCTTTTCCATATTACACACTCCCTGAATTTTCTAGTGAAATTCAGTTCATCTTTCCCTGGTGCGCACAGCACTGAGCTATACAACCACCAAACACGGGCTTTTTTTGGTTTTTTTGTTTTTTTTTTGTTTGTTTTTTTTTTTTTTTAGGTACACCACAACTCATTCCATATTGCTTGGATGAAGTTTTAGACAGATCCATTTAATTTAAGCATTACACTGGCTGAAGAGCCCACAAGGCTCTATGAGGGTGTTGTGTGCAGATAGTGAAGATAAACCTGAGTGTTATCTTTGGAGGCCTGAAATTGGAGTCCATGTTAGTGGTATAACCTTCCCAATTTTGATATAAAGGCAACTATCTATATACCTGATTCCACAGGTAAGTAAGAACAAGGTAAAGGATTAACTGCCTGGTAGGTCCTTTGAGATTAATTTGAGGAGAGATGCCAGTATTTACTCAAAATGTTCCACTCCAGAAACATATTTAACAGCATGTTTTTACTAAGCATGCACATTTATGGTCATATCTATACATGCAGTTTCAGATTTGACACACCTAGAGAGCTCACTACTGATGTGAAAAATTATATCATTGCTTGAAATATAAAGAAAAGGATTTATGTCCAGTATTCAAATACCCAAGAAATATTAAAGAAGAGCGCTATAGACATTTGGTCATTGAAAACAGAACAGAGGAAAAGAAAGGTTTATAAATCAATCTTTATTTCAAAGCTTAAAATTCCCTTATTAACATGGCTTAATACCATTCCTACTATTCATTCATAGGGTGAGGTTTATTCTGGGCTGCTTTTCTGTAGTCATGTAAAATTGTTCACATTTTCCCCTACGGTGCTATAAAACAATCATTTTACCTTTCCCATCAGGACTTCAGCAGACAGTAATTAAACCTCTGGAGAAAGTGTTTATAAATATAAAAATGAATTATTAGAAATGAAGCAGTTTTTTCTCTTTCACCCACCAAAAAGTCAGAGTTAATGTATTATTGCTAAATTGTGACATTAACTCTAGTTAAATTTTTAATGAGCTGAGACATACCACTAGAAGGCTTTTAGAATCCAGTATGTATGTGTGTCTTCCCATATCTTCCCATATGGGAATCTCTCACTTCCACCTAGCAATGTCAGACCTTTACAGAACAGTTTCAGAAGTTTTCAAATTTGTTAATAAATTTTGGACTTCGGTATTTGCGAAGAATATGATGCCTAGAAGGGGCAAGTCTTTTCACTTTTTATTCCTAAAAATATAGCTAGACATGCACCAGCCTTATCTGTGATACTTTTGTAACACAGGGAACTAGAAGGTTTCAGCTGTACAGAGACATCACCATCCCAGCAATAGTTCTGACTCAATACAATTATGTGACCGATTTTTTTTTAAAATCTTTGCCCTAATTTTCCTGTCAAAAAGAAATACTCCTATCTAGAGTACTCTCAAATATCTGTTTTTTCCTGATTTAATAATTCCCTTGTATATAAAATACTTACAACTCTTTCATAAATGATAATTTTTCCTACATAAAGTTTTAAGACTCAGGTTTTATAAAAGTTTTAGAGTTCTATAACATGGCAAATGTTTAGACTATAAATGTTTCCATATTTGTTATGTGCTACCATCAACCGAAATGGATCAACTTAAGTTTCCCCTTATTAGTTCTCAATTTCCTGTTCTTTTCTTATAGTACTTTTTCCTGTTGTCCTTCTTACAAGAAAAAAAAAAAATGAATAGCATAAATTCTCAGACTAACACAAATTAAAAATTGGAAGGCATGATTTTTGAAAGCTATGTGAATTAAACTTGCTTTAACATTTCAGTCCATCGCAGATGACAAGTATTCTTTAACCCAAAATGAGAATATTTCACCTTGTGTTTGGTTTTTAGCACTAAAGATCAAGAAAGCAATCCACACAACCCTTAGATCTTTTGCCATACTAAAAAAAAATCCAACAAGACTTCGCTCTAGCGTTTACTTTGGTTCACTTTAACAGATAATGATCATCTCTAAATTGGGTTCCTGTGCTTTTACATTTTGTCAGAGTTTGGTTCTTAGAATATGGATAGTTTACTATAGGCAAGGTAAATCTTTCATCCAACTACACAGAAGATACATAAATGATGAAGAACAAAAAACACTAGATGCTTAGGAGATTACAAACATGAATTGCTTCTTGCAGCTCTTGCCTTCTGCTTTTTTTAGATGAACTATTTCCTTGAAATTATTACAGAAACTTTGTAACATCTTACCTTCTTAGCCAAATTAGTGTTTTCTCTGGAAGACAACGGAAAAATGTTAATTGTATAATGCCCAAGTACCTTTTTTGTCTTAAAAGAGAACTCTGTGATTCAGTACTACATATCTGTACATGTTAATTGTTTTCCTAAGACTGTGTGTTAAAGGATTGCACGAAATGACATAAAAGTCTTCTTTGAAACATTTTTTGTAAATAAAATCAAGCATAAGGAGGACATGCACCTGTTGGAGTGAATCCATAGGAGGGCCATGCACAAAGGTTGGCGCAATCCCAAGTACAAATACAGGGTGGGCAGAGTATGGTTTGAGAATAGTCCTGATGAGAAAGACTTGGGGGTGCTGGTTCATGAAAAGCTCAACGGGAGTGTGGTGAGTTAACCCTGGCTGAGCACCAGATGCCCACCAAGCCACTCTATCACCCTCCCCCTTTCCTCTCCTTCCTCCACAGAGAAAAAGGTGAAAGGAAAACAAGAAAACACTTGTGGGTAAAAAAAATAATAAAAAAAGGCAGTTTAATGGAAAAGCGAAGTCAAGCAATGCCATGCATGGAAGCAAAGAGTGGGGAAAAAAAAAAAAAAAAAAAGATCTGTTCTCTACTTCCCATCAGCAGGCGATGTCTGACCCCATCCTGGGAAACAGGACTCCAAAACAAATACTGGTTTCTCTGGAGGTCCAAAGAGTAGCCTTCCTCCTCCTCCTTGATCATAATCATCTCCAATATCATTTGTGTATTAGAAATCATTACATTTTACTGTTATTGCACTGAATTGAGCTGGTAATTTGTATTTGATTAAATCATAATATCTACAAGTATACCTGAACTTGGAATTAAGAGAACATTGGCTTAAGAGTCCATGACTTGCCACTCTTACTGCTAAATGAGTGCCCAATTGCCTTCAGTTGTTTGAGTTAAAAGGATACCCAGTATCTGTCTGTACACTGAAGCTTCTACATTAGGATTAAGTCTGCTTTTAGAATACTCTGCTCATCACTAAAACTTCAATAGGTGATTGCTGTTTCTGCAAGATAAATTCAGCACTCATTCGTTCAGCACTCACTCACATTAGGCACTCTATCACTGAAAGACATTTTCCAAAATATTACTATAATTTTACTAGTTTTTACACCAGATCTTCAAACTCTTAAATGACACAGGACATCATGCAGGTTTCCACTGTCAATGCTCATGAACAATGCATACAGAGAGAAATCACCACTGGCTGCTTGTTCATACATTTAAGACCTTAGCATGGCATCTGGTGCATCACACTCAACTGATCACATCTTCTCAGAGCTGAGGGAGGGCTATCATTTTGGGAGCTGTTCTTGAAGAGCCTTTGAAAACTTCCTTTTGAAGCTTGTAAGCCTACCCACATGAACAGAAGTATAGCATAAAATTAGTCTTCAGCTCCAAACTCCTTGTTCAAATGACAAGGGTCACATGAACTAGAAGTTCTAATTGACTGGCTCTGTGATGCTGCCAGATTTAAGTTATTGACCTGTTTCTTGTCTACTTTAGCACAACAACAACAAAAATCAAAAAAGCCACACAAACACAAGAGGTTAACCGAGTCATGTAATTCACTATATCCTATTGGAAAGATTTCTCTCTGCCTGTGGAAATCAAGAAGCTTATTAGGGACCATTCTTCATATCTCATCTCACAAGTTTAGTGAGTAGTCTCCTTACTGTTATACCCATTCCACTCACAGGTCTTCACATATTGTCCTGTTTTCTCAATTTTTTTTCCCCTGTGCTTTCTTTTTCACTCTTTTATAACTCTACTACACCTAGGGAAAATTTTCTGCTGTCAATTTGCAGGTTTCCAGTTTTAATTGCCACACTTGTTGCAACATATACATATCCTGTGCCCTGAGTGTTTCCATCAAAAACAATACAGAAGTCAATAGCTGCAACAGTGGAATGAAGTAATGTACAGCTACAATCCAAATCAAATAATGGAAGAATTTTAGAGCATCCACACACCTCCACTCTTCTGCTGTCCACTTGCCCAATATAGAATGGCATTATCATTAACAGGCAGACCAGCAGCCAAACTCCTCCCTCCACTCCGACATCACACACAAGAGATCCAAAGTGCCAGACAGCCGGAGGGAGGAACAAGCCAATGCACTCACCCACCACATTGGACATGAAGAAGGGAGGGAGCCAGCCAAGGAGCCAAGCCATGGGCAATGGTAGCAGCCAGGCCATGAACCCAGTTATATAGTAGGGACCCAGAGACAACTTCATGTTCTGGCTGTGCCATCCTGGTAACTACACTTGGCATGAAGAATGAGGGAGCCCTTCCAAGAGCCAGAACTATTCACACAACACATACACTACATAGACAAGCCTCCCAACTCCTCTGCAAGCACTCAGTTCTTATAGAGGTGGCTTCTTGCCCCACCTCCAAGTTAATGTGGAAGACAGGAGCACCTGGTGGTAATGTCCTAATCAGTTCCCACCCAAGGCTGGCCAGACCCTGGATTGAAAAGCAGTCAGGAGGGTCTAAAGTTCTAAAATTATCCTTGTAAATACAATTTTATAATGGAAAAAAAAAGGTACTAATTGTATTATGTACTTGCAGAAACTATGTCTTAGACATTTTGCAGGGATAAGAGAAAAATCACATCATTTTCACTTATTGTAGGAAAGGAATGAACTAAAAAGTAATTAGTGGGGAAAAAAACCAGTAATAATTACAGTAGAAAATGTGGCTATCCTTTTAAAAGAGTAAATTGTAATGGAGTTTCTATTTAACTTTTGATAAGAATGAATTTAATTTTTTTCTTCTATGAAAGGTTTTCTTCAGTTGGACCACACTTGAACTTAGAACATTATTTCCATCAGCATTAAAGGAAAATCAGCAGCTTACATGTGTCTGTAGGACATAGTCAGCAGTGTCTACTACAGTGGTTCATGAACAGCCTTCACAATTTAATTACCTGCACCACCCACATCTTCTATAGGTAGTTGCTGCTATCTGAGTTATCGTTCTAAATCATTTCATCCATGGTTGATCCAGGTGTCTTCTCTGAATTTCTTAGCTTTTGTTGCAGAGCTTTATTCAACAATAACTTCCTAGTCTATCAGTTTGAGGAAATCACCAAATAAACAACAGGTGAAAGTCATTCTGCAAAAACAGAGCAGAAGCAAACATATTTATTACGTTTTATGAATGCCTTTTTTTATTAACTTTCTTTTTTGAAAGACTAGAAATCTTATTTTTCGTTGAAAAAAAATACTAAGTTTTAAATGCTTCAGGTATATTCAAATGTCTCTCTATAGAAAAAAGCTTACTTCAATAATTCGTATCTTGCAACAAACTAAAATTATAGCCTTTGATTTCAGATTTATTCAGGAATAAGCTTCCTGCAGTCAGCTGATTAAAATTAAATAAAACTGAAGTTATCTGAGATCATATCAGAGTCCAGTAATTCTTTTTTCTCGTTAAAGCATAGTAACACCATATGACTCCATTTTCATCTTTATTCCTATCACATACTTCAGGTTCAAATGGACATTCTTTAAGTATTCTTGTCCATAAGGATATATTCTTTAATTATTTAAGCTCGTTAGTATATTGATCCCTTTTTTTAACCTTAAACTAAAATATATTGACTGATATAACTGTGGCAAGAAAACGTTTTATGATTTGAAGAAAGTACAAATATTTTTTCTTTTAGTCCTGAGTGCAATATCTGATGGCGCTACTGTAGGATAAAATATTGGATTCCAGTACATTATATACAACTGAATTCTCCTGTATGAAATGCCAATAACTTTAACAAGATTGAATGGGATCCCAGGAGAGAGGAAGGAATAAATGAAAGCCACCTTAAATGAAATTGACCACCTACAGTACAAAATCAGGTGACCATCAGAGGGGTATTTTGGAGGGGTAAAGCTGTATCTAGTAGCTCAACCATTTTTCTTTCCTCTCACTTCATGTGGTTTCAGAGTCTTTTAATTCATTATGAATGTGATTTTACATGAGTAACTAAGCTCATCAGAAGATGGTATGTAAATTTATTATTCAGTGATGTTGAAAAAGAGACATGTCTTTGGATAAGTGATCACAGTGCAGTTCCACTGAAGTCAGTAAACCTGTAGAAATTCATGAAATCTAGGAGTTCCCTGAAGTATTATGGCAAGTATGTTATAGTAACTTCACTTTGCAAAGTATGAAAAGTCTTAAGAATGTAAAAATATATGCAATTCTTCCCTCAACACCACCCTCTTTCTCAAATAAAGTGTACAATATTATTAGTCTTTGAAAATCCTGTACCATTGAAACCTTGACAGTTCTTACGTGTCCCTTCAATTTCTTTTCCCAGAAATGAACTGATCCATCTTTCATTAGTCTTTTGATGTGTCTTCTTAAGCTTCTTAAATGCAACACAGCAAAAATATGAGTGCATTAACATTCCTTACTGCCCTTCTCAGTGCCTTGATTTAGCTAGGATAGGGTTAGTTTTTACCAGAAGCTAGGAGGGGGCCACAGACAGGATAGACAACCAAACCAGCCAATGGGTTAATCCATGCCACACTGACATCATGGTCCCCATATAAGGGCAAAGGGCAGGCTGGGCAGGGCGTCCTGTCTCTGGCACAGCAGTCAGCATGTTGTATGTCACTCCCTTTATATAATGTTTCATTAATAATATTGTTTTTACCGTTGTTTCTTCTACTCTTGCATTGTTCTATTGAATTCTTATCTCAGCCCACAAGGTTTAGC
>NW_008590428.1:0-17521 GCF_000691845.1 Merops nubicus | reverse complement strand
TTCCCTACATATTCTCCTTCTCACCCCACCAGGGGAAGGTGGGGGTGAATGAGTAGCCACGTGGTGCTCAGCTCTCAGCTGGGTTCAAACTGTGACATCCTGTTACATTTGTCCATACTATTATCTTCTTTTCATATGAAATCTTTAATCTTGGTATCATTCTTAGTTTTATGACAACAAATACATTTTCAGCCATTTTTCTTTCTGTTAAAAGCCTTAGACTCAAGATCAGACCACTAGATTAGACTGGATTCAATCTAACCACTTGACCACGCCCTTTTATTTTCAATTTCATTTACTAGAACTTTTTCTTTTTCTCATTTCTTTCAATGTTCATTTTTGCCCTCTCTAGCTCTTCCAAAGTTCTGTTATCTTTTAATGTGAGGTTATTTCACTGCATACAGGTCACATCTCTTCTATTTTCAAGGCCATATATACCTTTTCCTGTGTTAGTATCAGAACATGATTTATTTTATGCTTCCCTAGTCTTGATTTCCTCCTATTTTCCATTTAAAAATTTGAAATCTCCTTACAGTTTTCCAGGCAACAATATATACCTTTCCTCTACCACAGTAAGTTCCTCCAAAACTCAGAATTGCTGTGAATGAAACAGCCACCACAGGGAGGAAAAATAGAGTCTAAGTACCAGAATAATCTTGTTCAGTGCTATGCAGTTTTGCTGAGGCCACACACTACTGTAAATATGTTCCTTTCTTCTTACCTAATTATATATACATTATTCATATTAATTACAAGTTTAAAACCAACCCACACTTTATTCAGACCAGAAGACAGAAATAATAGTTTCCTAAAAACATTTGGAAAAGGCCTGAAAGCCATAAAAATTATTATTCACAACACATGATTTCATAGACTCAGTATAATGCAAGAGTTTAAAATAGATGTTATAAAGACCATCCAAAGATACAAAATTAAACCATTTAGTGTCCTGAAGGTATGGCAGACAGAAGATTTGAATGCTAATATAGTGATCTAAGTTATTATTTAGTAATCACATTTTTTTAAAAGTCTGTGCATATTGGTATGTGAACAAGTGAATAAACTGACATAAACTAGAAGGAAAAAACCCTGACACTAAAAATTACAAAAGAAATGGGACTGAATGAAGGAAGAAGGATTAAATATCCAGGTTTTTCACTCCGTCAATATTTATTAAAAGTGTTGGATTTTGCACTGAGGCAGTCCCAAAAAGACTCTGGTTAGGACTTAATTTTTTGGGATTATGACTCTAAGAGGCACTCAAAACAAAAGCAAAGGGCATAATATTCCTGTGTATTCCTTTTTAAGGAACATCTTTGGATCTGACTGAATGAAAAAAATGATGGCACTTTTTTGGCTGAGCCAAGGTCTAACTTTTCATAATGTTCTTAAATAATAAGAAAATAACATGTCTGTGCTTCCTGCTTCTTCTATTTCTCATGTACAAAAATGGTATAATACAGTACACATGGAGACACTGATCCCTGTAAAGTTCTCATAAAACAGAGTGCTGTAGCTATTCACCATGGATTCCAGAGAGGGCAGATGTATCTTATAAATTGGAATGTCTTCTTACAATATCAATGAGTTGAAAGAAACTTGAAAAATATTAGCAGCCACCAAATACTTACTCATAAAGATGTATTTCTACTGGACAAAATGTAAGTTTTTTGTATTACCTTTGATAGCGGAGAGTACAGATTATTTCAACATTTTGGGAAAACAGCACACAATAAAATTGCACAGTATTTCTGCGATGGACTGTTGAAGTCACGTATTACAAACAAAAAAAGGTATTCTGTTCATTAATGTAATCAGGAGAAGTCTTTTTCATAATATGCATTCTCACTTTCCCATCATTCAGAGTATGTGTAAGTATGTTTTTACCTTACTAGTAATGGAAGAGAGAAAACCTATCAGATTTCCCAACTACAGCCTCATTTGATCTTTGAAATGCATTTTAGAAGTATTTAGAAAACTGCTAGTATCTCAGGCTATATTAGTAATTTATATACATACATTTATAGACTCTTATTTTTTTTAGTAGTGTTAAAATTACTAATGTCTGTTACAATAAGAATAGATTGTGATAAACAACTTCATCTCAGGTAGGCCAATGACAGACTGCAATGTGTGTCATCATGAAGTCTTAAATTTTAAGATAAAGTGATGTGAATTTAGAACTTTTGCTCCAAGATTTAAGTTATTCTGTTAGGAGAAAGATACATGGTTGTCAAAGAGAACTATTTCTACCAAGCAAACAATATTACTGCATAAATGCCAATTTCATTGCTTTGTGTAAATTAGATATATTTTAAGGTGAAGGGCATAGCGAAAACCAGTAAGAGTAATCATTTCACAAGGTGACTGATACCCTTTCTCTTACATTTCAAAGGAACAGAGTTACATTTTGGTTTTAAGCTGTATTTTAAATGGGCAGAAACACATTTCCCACTCCATGAATGTTCTTTGGATTCTATTTCTCTGACGCCAAAATTTCTTCGTGGTAAAATGTGAGGTAAAAGAAGATTAGATGCAAATGGTACCTGCCTTTTACAAAGGAACATTTCAGTTGATTGAATTTCTAATTTTGGGTGAATATCATAACTCTCTAGACTTCAGAGACACTCTGTAGTTTGTTAAACTTTTGTTTTTGTGAAGTGAAACAGTTTCAAATGAAAAGCACTTAAGAAGAACTGTTCCAACAGAGCTTAATGAGTTTCAGCCAAAATTGACATATTTTCAGCAAAATACCTTTTTTTTTCTTTTGCCTAAGTCATCACTTTGCAGCAAGGGATTGGTAGGTAAGGCTGTTTTGTCTGGTTTGTGTTTCGCTGACATGCTAACATCTTTCTGAATAAAACAGTTTAAGAAATTATCAACCAGTTCTAGTTTTCTTCTTTGTCCAATTTAGATTTTTGGACACACACCTTCACAAAATATGGGGTTTTGTTTTCCAAAAATAAGAAAAATTATTGTGGAGTAATACAACATTTATTATGAACCTACCAATAATGCAAGTTATATAAAAAAATTGTGCTCTAGAGATTTGAAGGATAAATGAGTAAGCTTTACGAAGTACATTTATTCATTATCGTTCCTGCTATTTGTATGATATCCCTGGCCAATTTACAGCCCCTTGTAACTTCTCAGTTATTAAGGCATCTCTGGAGCCCAAAGCTCTAGTCATAACAATTTTAATACAGTCAGTTCTTTTTGCTCTAATTTTGCTTAGAAACTGAAACACAAATCCACGATCACATCTGAAATTTTCTGTAACAGCAATAAAGTGTCAAATACAAACAAGTCAAAAAAGGAAAAGAATATATGCTACATAATATTGGACAATTATTATAATATAGGATTGCTACCTTTACAATCTTGGTCACTTATCTTTGGAAGAGAGTGAAAATCAGGAGGATGTATAAAGTCAAATGAAACCAATCAAATATTCTTTACTGATAGGTGAGGTTCTGGACCAGGAATAGATAGGAGCTGACATGGTATGCTGAAAACATAACCTGATATGTATGTTTATATGCTAGATGAGAAGGTTATAAAGCAGAATTGGGTGAAAAACAAAATCTTTCATCTCATTTTTGCAGTATTGTGGGATATGTGTGTGAAGAAAGGTCTATAGTGAGATTAAAAGAGAAAGTCAAACGTCGTAGCTCATATAGCAGGAAGATTTTTCCTTTGGTAAAATACTGTCTACAACAAATGAAATATGTAAAGAAGGTATAACTGGAAAAGGAGGTGGGGAGCTACAGAAATTAATATTCAAAGAAGAAAAAGAATTAGAAACAAATATTAAGCAAATTAATTATTTTTCTGGTTATTTTTCTACCTATTTTACTACCTCTCCTCAGAAATCCTTAAGCAATAATGAGTATTTGGCATTTCCAAAAACATTTTTTGAAATACATCACTATAGAGTTGTATAATAGGCAGTAATACATTGGTGTTTTGCTTACTAAAAGGTCAGCACTTCTTTTTCAAGATTCTAATCTATTTTATGTCATTTTTGATTGGTGGTGTAGGCTGATTGCTCAAAGACACACAGTTCTTTAGTAGTTTTACTAGTGTACTGTGCTTCTGTAAGCTCAGATGTTCAGAGTAGCTGGGAATCTTGTCCAGTCTGGTAACTGTAAAGGGAGAACTTTATTTAATTTTAATACTATAGCCAAAGACAAAAAAAAACCAAAAAAAAACACCAACCAAACAAAAAAACCCCAATCTATTATAAAAACAATTAATATCAGACAAACAACTCTTGAATAAATAATCTGTACCACCATTCAGGAAGAAAGAACAAGCTCAGAAATCTTCAATTCATCTTTCTGCTTATTCTGAATAATAGATATGGCACAATGGAAACTAGGAGGTGTTAACAAAAGCAGATTAAAAATGCAATAGAGAAACCTGCTGTACCTCTCTAATTGAACTGTATAAACCAATTTCTCTTTACGTATTCCTTCATCCATTATCACAAAATAAGAGATTATATAAGTTATTTAAATAACTCTTGACTGCAATGAGACAACTGCAGTAAAGTTCTACCAAAAGGATTTACATGCATGAAATATAAGTTGGAATACATTTTATTTTCAAGACTTTATTTTCAAGGATATAAGCTACAATTACAAAAGTTCTGTATCATAAATAAGTGTTTGAAAACCCTCAGGGTCAGAATTACATGATAGGTAAATTGAAGAGAAAGAAAGAAAGATGAAACTAAAGTAAAAAACTTCAGGATTTAGAAGTTCATGGTCTTGACTATGAAAGAAATAGAAATAATTCGGTTTTTCTGATTACATTCATGTGTAAAGATAATTTCTTATTTGTGCCCACTTTTGAAAACCTACAAATGTCACTGTAGTTGTATGACCTTACTCTGTCACCCTGTACTAAGGTATCTACTGAAAAATCTAAGAAACACACATAAAATCCAAAGAATCCAGTATTTTCATCAGACACATTTGCCTTCTCTCCAGTAACTCCCTTCAATGATCGAATAAATTATATACTAATTAATTTCTTCATTCATTAACAATCACTTTTCCTATTAAAATAAGTCTTTCTGCAGCAAATGTCATTGCATTGCTTTAGCAGAGGGCAGAAATCAGCCCAATACTATGTTAACAATATTTTTCTAAAATATGTTTTGAAAATACAATTAGCACCTCTGTATTCTTATTTAGGAAATAACCTGAGACTTTTCCGCTTAGTGAAGACAATTTGAGCTTTGTTTTTTAGGAAAGTCTGTTATACACAAGTCCAGAACTGAGGTTCTTTCGTTGTCCCTGTCCCTTTTATTGTCATTGTCCCTGAGGATTTTATAAGCACCTATAGTATCTTGTATAGACTGGACATTTCTGTGTACCTACTGGTTTTGTATTCTAACCACAATATCTAAGTTTATAGACATATTCCATAATAAGCATGAACAATATTTATGTAAATATGTAAATCTATTTCAAGAAAAAAAATCTAGAAAGAATCCAAAATGGTTATTATACTACAAACAGATTCCCCTACAAAGGCAAGTCCTAAAATGAGATGTAACATAGAAGATGGATTGGAGTACGACGAAAGCTGGATTGTCAATCTGTAGTACTTTGGATAAAGTCACTAAGAACAACTCAAATATTGCACAAAAGATACTTATACTGACTTAAGCATGTCAAGAGTTATTTGTGGGTCCATATTTGATGGTATATCTCAGCTCTAAAGGTAAAGAAAGAAAAATAAATTTAAAAAATAAATAAAATAAAAAAAGGATCTGGAAAACTCTCTCCGGTGGGCAGCTGGGGAAAAGAAGGAATGAAGCCATATCCACAGTATACACTTCTGGACACCCTCTTCAGTACAGCAGGTGCTCAGTTCAGTACAGACCTGCTCAGTTACCCTGTGGGTTACTCATGCTCATTACATGAGTATTGCTGACTGGAACACACTTTGATCAGGTGCAGATGATGCACATGAAATAGCACAAAAAGCTTCGTAAATGTATCTTATTAAGTAATGACTATTGGTTATTTAAATAGCTATTGTTGACAAACCTTGTCTACTGAACTCTAGTTTTCTCCAGCATAAATTTATAAACTAAGATCTACAAAGCAAAGGCGGGAAGTGCTGGGGAAGAAATGGCACTTCTCATATCAGTGGCAATTTTTCTTCACAAGAAACTTGGTGTAACAGGCATAACAATGACCCACAAAATCTCGAAGTTTGTCTATGGGAGGTAACAAAAATAAGAGTGCTTTGGATTACAAATCTCAGATAACCTGTGGAGAGAAAGCAAACAGGAATATCGTATGCATACTATGCTGATGCTAGCAAACCAGGATCTGAGACATAAGTTGGGAGACATAGTCTGTGTACGTATTGCAAACTTAGTTTCACAATAAAGCATAAAGCTTTTCCTTTCTGCTTCATGGCTCATTTTTCTGGAAGAGTCCCATTTCAGAGGACTTTCCTGCCCATTTTTTCTTTGCCTCTTCTTCTTTTTTCTTTCTTCCTTTTTCTTTATTTTTGTTACACTCTGTCATTTCAAACTGTTTCTTCAACATCCTTTCCCCTGCTTCATCTACTTCAGTGTTCCAGCTCTTCCACATTTTCTTCCTTCTCATTTTCTTTTAATTCTTCACTTTTTCTCACACTTAATGTATGTCTCTACATTTTGATCTTCACATCTTCGTTCGGTGCTTTGAGTCTTCCCTCTGAAATGTCAAAGATTCATTTTCTCTTTGCTGTTACAAGATCTTACCTTCTTCTATTCCCACCTTCTTGTATGCTCTTTGGCCCCTCAACCATTTTTATCTTCATTCCTCTTGAGCAACCCTGACCTCAGTCACCCCTTCTAGTCTTTCCTTCTAGCCATTCCCTTCTCAAGCACATCCCAGTATCTAGGAACAGAAAGACTCAGTTTTTTAAGTGAATTGTGGATTTTCATGAGAGGAGTAAAAGTCAAGTAAGTTTAGACTTTGAAGAGGTGAAAGAACAGGTACCAGAAAAGATCATGAATGTTTCTGGAAGGATAAAATTATGCTTCTACTTTTTCAGTCTCATTCATGGACAACACAGGAATACAGAAAGAATCTTCAGTTAATTTTTATTGTAAAGTAGGAAGGGTAATATAGACAACTGATATGTTTTCTTATTTATTAAATCAGATTTTGAAGGTTGAATGTATTTAAAAACTAGTGTGTCCCAACAGCCAACTCCCTGAGCCTTTGATTACATTATTAGGTGAAGATGGAGCAAAAATGCTGGAGAAACACAGGAAAGATGTACAAATGATGATCTTTCACGTACCCCATTTAGCTGGCCTAGATCTATCACTCTGCAGTATGGGTTACAAAGAGCAGAGTTGCCAGGACAAAAGCTGAAAATGCAGTAATACAGGGACATGTCACTCTACCTAAACCAATTAATTAGTGTCCCTGGTATTTAGGCAAGTGCTAGGAAATGGATGTATTATCCATAAAGCCTTTCATGTTCTTCCCTTCCACACTGAAAGCCACAGAACTCGAAGAAGTAGTGCACAGGATGTGCTGCTGTACAGCGTTGTAAATTTTCTCTAATGTTGTACCTCTCTGAAAAAGACAAATATACAATGGATGCTTTTTTTTTTTTTTTTTTTTTTTTTAATATCCTTTTCAACAACCCTAGTAACCTGCTATCCCACTACAATTTCACTGGGCATAGAATTCATCTTGCTGTACAATTATGTGTGCAGCCTCCATTAAATTCACTGAGCATTAGGCACCTAACACTGGAGGCACAATTTTTTCCTGTAGGTTTGTGAAAACAAGTATCAAGCCATTTCTCATTCAGATGCAAATATGAAACCAGTCAAAATGGACTGAAAAGTTTGTAGACTGCCATTGTCAAACTGAGAAGGATATTAAAAGCAGCCTGTTGTGCCAGCTGTACAGCAAAGGAAACGGTTCAAATGTGGTGAAGCAAACAGTGTTGTGGTATTTCTCATTAGGAAGGGTCACTGCTCTGCTAGTTCATCAGCATTTTTTGGAGAGAACTGCAGAAGGTTGTGTCAGGGAAATAAAAGTATTATACATGAGACAAGAAATACTGCAAAGCATTAGGGAGACAAAGAAAGCACTTAGTGACTTCAGAGGAGTTGCATGGATATAACCTGGGGCAGAGTTTGGCTCTGACTGTTTTTTATCTGCATATCCCTTCACAGTACCTAGTGTACTAAGTGGTGGTTTTACTTACATGGCCGTAAATCCAGAATATCTGTCCTGAAACAAATGGAGGTAATCCAGATTGATGCTGGTGTCAATGAAATCACATTCTGACCTATAGCACTTCCTCTGTCTCAATATTTTTTTTTAAAGTCTCCCTGATAGTTAATGTTTCTTCACAACATCCAATTTCACTGATTTGGTGGGCTCACAGTGGTACACTCTGACACTATGTTTTTTGCTTTTGGACTCTCTCTGTGTTAAAAGAAACAGACAGTCAAACCTGCTTTGGCCATTTCTGTAGAACCAAGGTGTGATGCCAAAAAGAGAGTAAATTTATCTTCTTTTTCTGCATTTCATCAGGGAACCATTCATCTTTTGCTAATACTGTTCACATATTTAAAACCTTTTTGGCATGCAGTTGTGTTTAAAATACTGACTCATTTCTCATACTTCTTTCTCAAAATGATCCCCTGATAACCTCCCTGGAATCCATCTCATTACAATGGATGCTCTCTCTGATGATCACAATTACATTGCTTGTTGATCAAACAAGATAATGAAGGAAGCAGATGCAGCACTGCAAGAATGTACTGCTGCTGTCATTAGCACTCAGAGCTGAGCAGAAAAAAAGCAAAATAGAATGCAACCTTTTACTCCTCAAGTATAACTTTTGAAACTAAGTCTCAGATCACTTAAATTCTGCCATCTTGAACAAAAAATTATTGACCTGTTTGCCAAAGATGGTGGCAAGTTAGAGCAACAGCATCTCTCATTTTGGCAGGAGTAGTAACAGGTAAATCCATCAAGTCACTCCAGAAAACAAGTCAGTGGCAAAGATATCTCCACACCTGCTACTTCCATTACAAATGCACTCAAAATGGTTTCACCATCTTTCAGCACTGCCACAGATACTGCTTCATGTGCTGAGTGTTTTACCTCTTTGACAGCAAGAAGCCATGTGGTGCTACTTAAGCAATTTATATTGCTAGTGACATCTACAATAAATGACACACCTCCTTTTCTCACCATTACTTTTGTTGCTCTGAAGGACTACTCCAAATCTAAAACACCTGTTTTGTGTTGATTGTTATTAATCTGGATTGCAGTTGCTTACAGATAACTCAGTCAAAATTATGTTGTATTCAGTGTCGCATGTTAACAATTTGATTCCTTTCAGAGATTAAACATGATACTTGGGTTCAGAGGGGTTTTTAATGTAACAGTTATCCTTATATACAGATTCTTTCAGCTTTGTCTAGGTGTCAGTCAACAATTTCACCACTGCTTAGCTACATTCACTGAATTGCCTTCACTGAAAAAAACTGCTATCTTACATATCCCTTAAAAGAGCAGACTTGCTTTTCCTCTCTGTTTATAAAGCACCATACATATGTTGTGTTTGAGGCTATATCAATTATCATTGTGAGAAACAATTATATGCTGCCATATAATTAGTTGGTAGATACAAGTTGTTATGCTGCCACTGACACCACAGCTCCTCTCCACATCTCTGCTTTGCAAACACCTAAGTAGAAAATAAGATAATGTTTTTTGGTGTGGTCCCTATTCCATAGGTGCAAATATATTTGCTATGCTATGTTTTTCTGCGTCATATAATTCTATATTTTCTTCACTAACATGGTGTTTCTTATTCCATTTTGTTACACCTCACTGAATTTGGAGTCCAGTCCATTAAATCCAGTAAAGTTAATACTGAATCACCAGGAAAGTGCATTGGGCAGTCCATCTTAAGTCTCCTTTAGCTAGTACCCTTAATTACTTGTAATTTGAGAACAATTTCATTCTTCTCTCTGGATACAAAATTATTCTACTGAGAACTAGAATCACTTTCTCTCCATACAGAAGCCAGACAGTTTCAAGGTGAGACACTGTCCTTCCCAAAAACTAGCTAGGATCCTTAAATATTTGGGAAATATTTTTGTTTCTGAATTAATAAACCTGCAGTAGACCATTTCAGTGGCTAATGCACAGACAAAGTATATATATACACCAACGAGGCTTGAGGAAAGAGACAAGTCCAGGAAATATCTCCCCATTTTCTTGATTGGTAAAGAAAATACACTGGATATTATCTGTCTGAGGCGTGTAAAACACTTATGCTAAAAATCAAAGTTTATTTACATAAAAAGTTTACAAACTAAAATCATAGCATATTTGTTATTAATTATCAACTAGCTACTTTATATCAAAACAGGCTGGGTAATACTACTGGTAACACCAAGTATTCATTAAGTCAAATTCTAGTTTATGATATGATTTGACTTGAAAAGTTGGCTTACAAACACAGACTCTGCCACACAAAATACAAAAAGTGAAGTACTGAGATACACAGCACCATTGAGATTCTTACTAAACTTAGGATAAACAAGAATGTAAAATGCTATGCTATGTATTTCATTAAAAATCACATTTGTGTTACAGCTGCCTGACCCTTCCAATATGAATCTTATCTATGCAAATGAAAATTATTTCCCCTGTGTTCATTATATCAACGTGCAATGTTCTTTCTTGGTACTTTTTATGTGTTAAATATTAAAACTCACATACTGAGGGCCTGAAAATTAAATTAGGTAGGATTTGTAATGTTTTTATGTTTCTCCCATCCACACCATTACAGCAATGTATCAAATGTCCTTGAGTTAACTTACCTTTTTGATAGAGTTAAGCTGTATTTTGCATAGTCTTAACAAAATTCTGATTAGTACAATCAGTGGCAGCAAGACAGGTACTTCTTACAGTCTTTTTTCAGCAAAATGCACATCAAGACTATTTCACTGTGTAGCAATTGACATAATCAGCAAATAAACTTCCTACTTTAATTATATCTATATTCCTGGGAAAAAAATATTGAAAAATATATCCATTTTTAATTTATTTTCTCTGTGGTCTGTGAAGCTTATTTCCTTAGTATTCAGATCACCTAAAACACTACCTCAATATCTGACCCAAATCTATGTACACCTTCAAAGTAGAATTTAACCTTGTTGTAATTTGAATGCAATAAACAAGTAATATAAATACTTTTTTGATCAGTCAGATTACTCAAAACAGTAGTTCAGTTGAACTAAGACTCTTATTTTAATATTATACATGAAAAATTTTTCAGGTTTTCCACAATTTTATTTATCACTGAATGGAGTGAGAAATTCTAAACAGGATGATGAAACTGTACTTTATTAAATGATATTTAACAAGTCTGAATACCATATAAGATAATTATAGGTAAATGGAAAATTTTTATTTAAAATTTTGTTCTGTCACTGTATAAGCAGTTAGACAGGTAAGACAAATCTTGCTCAGCACAACAGAGGTTTAGGTTATGGGTCATAAGTAGCCTGCAGTAAAGATTGTACCTTCCACCACAACTGAACTGCTAAAATTGAGATTGACTTTTCCCCCATGTTTCCCTTGATCTATTCTTTGAAAATCATTTCAACAGTCAGTTCCTCCTTATCAGTGTTTATATGCTGTACATCCAGGGTATTACTTGGACACCTTAGGAAGAGAAGGCTAGAGGAAGATCTTGTTGCAGTCTTTAATTCAGTATGGGAGAGTATAAAGAAGAAAGAACGAGGATTTCCTAGAGATGCACTGTGACAATAAAAGAGGTAATAGATGCAAGTTGCAATAAGGAAAAGCAGTTAGATATAAGGACAAATTTTTAATGATAAACGTTCTTAAATATTAGAACAGGTGCTCAGAAGGCAGTGAGTCTCCAACTTTGGAGATCTTTGGACCTGGCTGGGGTGGAGGAGTTGGATTGGATGGCCTCTAGGTTTCCTTCCAGCATATTTGATTCTCAGAGAATGATTATCATACAATTCTCTAATTACCAGATAATCACAGAATGGTTTGGGTTGGAAAGGACAGTAAAGATCATCTAGTTCCAGCTCCCCTGCCAGAGACACCTCCTACTAGACCACCTAACTCAAAGCCTGTCCTGGTTCGGCAGGTTTTTCTCTGCAGTTGGGAGGGAGCTGCGGCTGGACAGGCAGCCAGCCCAGCCAGGGGTTATTCACTGCCATGCTGATACCGTGCCCAGAGCAGCGGGACCGGGCTGGGCGCAGGGCCGGGGCTGAGCGGGGTCAAGTGGGCTGGGAGCAGGGGCGAGTTCCAGGCTGGGGGCTGGGGCGGTGCTTTTGCCGTTGCTGTCCGGAGCCCCTGCAGTGATCTGTTTTATTTGTACCCTTTGTTATCTCTTGTGATACCCATTGTTACTGCTGCTGTTTTCTGTTTCTTCTGTGTTGTTGTAAATTCTCCTTATCTCAACCCATGGGGTTTTGTATTTTTCTCCCTTTTTCTCCCTCCCACGTAGGGTTGGGGGGTTGGCCACATGGTGCCTATCTCCCGACTGGGACTAAACCACCACAAAGCCCCATCCAACCTGTTCCTGAACACATCTGGTGATGGTGCATTCACTGTTTCCCTGGGCAACCTGTTCCAGTGTCTCACCACCCTCCTAGTGAAAAACTTCTTCCTATTTCCTTATTTACCCTCTTTCAGACGGAACCTGTTATCCCTTATCCTGTGATGACAAACCCTCATAAAAAGTCCCTCCTCGGCTGTCTTGTAGGCTCCCTTCAGATACTGGAAGGTCGCACTAAGGTCTGTTTGGAGCCTTCTCTTCTCCAGGCTGAACAACGCCAACTCTCTCAGCCTGTCCTCTTAGGAAAGGTGTTCCAGCCCTTGGGTCACCTTTGTGGCCCTCCTCTGGATTCACTCCAACAGGTCCATATCCTTCTTGTGTTGGGAGCTCCAGAGCTAGATGCAGTACTCCAGCTGTGGTCTCATGAGAGCAGAGTAGATGAAGAGAGTCACCTTCCTTGACTTGCTGGCCATGTTTCTTTTTATGCAGCCTAGGATACAGTCAGCTTTCTGAGCTGCACTTGGACATTGCTGGCTCTTGATGAAACAGTCTGCACAGTATCAAAGTCCATGTATTCATTTATCAGCAACTTCCTGATGCTGACCTTTCCTCACTTCCTGTCCCTAAATAACAACAGTATAAGGACCTGCTTTATTACAGCTAGACTGATTACAGCCTAGGTTGTGTTTTTTATTCATGGTGCATGCCTTGCTAGCTCTCAAATGAGAATCTTAATTTCAGTATGAGTGTCCAGAGACTTGAAATTGAGCAAGAAAACTGAACACAACTAAGGGCAATTTTTATGATAATAACATCCATTTACCCCCATGAAATGCTGGGGTTTGAAACCCAAGCCCCACATTAAGGTTGACATATGGGTGATTCCCGCAGTCCATCATAAAGAAGTGGTGAGTTTGCCTTTTAGCTTCCCTCCAGGGCGCGGCTGGCCCTGCAGGAGAGCCATAAGGGAAATGAGCCCCAGGTGTCCCACATGAAGTAACCAAAGGTCAGGTGTCCCACCTGGGGATAAAAGCTGGGACCACTTGCAGGAAGGGAGGAGTGTCTGCCTGTGGAGTGGATTCACTTCACAGAGCTTCCTGTTTGGGGAAGGACCTCCTGACTTTCCCGGGAACTGGGCCCCGGTCAGCTGTGACCTTTGTAAATGTGGGCTAGGAGGGTGAGAGCTGCCATGTGGCCACCTTTATCTTATGTGTTTAACCTCTTGATCTGGCTGTTTCCTATTCCATCTATGGGAAATGTTGGTTCTTTGTTTGTTCCACCTATTGTTGGTGGGGTGATGTCTTTGTTGGGATTGTTGTGAGTAATGTCAGTTGCTTGTGAACTAATTGACTTGTTTGTACCCCCAGTAATTGCCCATGGAATGTCCTTTCTATACTCAATACATTCCACTTATTGGTTTATCTTCCTGCTGGCTGCATTATTCCTCTTAAGCCTAGTCATTGGCAAAACAAGCCCTCAGGCAAACCTGATCATTTTTACTCTATTGGATTTAAGTATATGTGCATATATGTTTGAGAAGTATATGTTTGCTAGATATATACTTGAGATTTTTAATAAATGCTAGAAGTTGCCAAGGATAAAAGTGTGAAAGCAGACTTTGGAAGAAAAGGGATTGAGTTTTAGTTGGTAAAACTGAAATAATTCAAATACCAATTTTTCAAATCATTCACAGGTATAGTTGCTCTGCAGAGGAGGCCATATGGTGACATGAGGCTTAATTTTTAAGCCTGAAACACACAATAATACAAAAGCATTTAAAACATTATTGGGGATGTCTTTAAAATTTGAGGACAAACAACTGAAATTATTAAAACACATCCAAGCCATAGAAATATGCCAAGACAAGACATTCATATTCTCTGAATATGCTACATCCTGTAGAAAATCAGAGTTTACTGCAACTTTATGGAGAGATATATGAATGGCCTTTGCAGCACATATCTGGTAATTGGTGTCCCATTTTTACAAATAACCTGAGAGTTATTTTAGCAGGAAGAAAGTGGTGATTTTTATACATCCACACTGCAAAGCTTCCTGATATAGGTACATGTGCAGGTCAAATTCATGAAATTACTTTGGTCACTTTTTCTTTTTTTTGAACATATGTTGTAATTCCAAATGATCTCAGAAAAGGAGTCTTGCCTCATGGCTAAAGTTCACGTGAGCCTAGTCTTCCCCAGATCATGAACAATACAAATGCTCAGGGACCAGCCCTGCAGTGTGCAGTTAGTGGGCTTCAGAGTAAACTTCTGGTGATTCCAGGACTGTCCTTGGAAAATGTTCTTGCATGCTGCTTTGCAGCAGATATAATTGGTGATCACCAAAATTTGGACACTGGGAGAAATGAGTCACAATGTTCATACCTCCTGTAAAATGTAGAAAGCTGTTTGTTCTGAGTATCTGCAAGCTAGTGCAGATGGAAAAGAAAGAAAAAAAGAGAAGGAGTATCAATCAGATTTAACTTGCTTCCACTAAGAACTGTGCTAGGTAAGAGACAAAAATTTTAATTTTCCCCTGTTTCATATTAAAAATTACTACTGGATTTATCCTCTTCCTTCTTTAGGCATATGAACCAGTATATGTTGAAATAATTAAAATTACCTAACTTGTGTTTCTTTTTACTATCTCAGCATAGAGATGAATCTTTTCTTAGATCATTTAATAAAAAATAATAAAAATATATTCAGTGTTATTGGACAAAAGCACTAAATCCTAAGGTTCACTGTAATTAAAGGTCTATCAACAAAGGGAAGAAAAACTAAGATAGAGTCTGGACAAGACAAGACATTTAAACAAACAAAGAAAATAACAAATTTGAAATTTATTAAGTTACATAAAGTATCTGATTGATTCTGACTTTTGATTATCCCCTTAAAATGGAAGATTAACAATAAGCCATGAGTGTCATACTCAAATTTAGACTGCTAAAAGCACAAAGTCATTGAGCTTTAAAAAGCACTGCAATTGTTTGAACTTCTAAAGAAGCCAAGACATTTCTACTTCCAGAGAGATTATTGACATGAATAGCACAAAAGAATGAAGGAGCTTTGAGGGGAGAAGCAAAGAAATGAATGGGAAAATATGTGGGGGGAAAAAAAATCTTTGGAAAAACATTTCACATTGGTTGGGATATTGCTTGAAGTAGAGCCTAAGGAGCTGTTGCAGGTAAGAGTGGGTAGATGAGAGCAAGCGATGGATTTATACATAAAAAGCGTGTGATAGATACTACAGTGGTAAAATCAAATAGTTGCAAATACAAAATGAAGAAACTCAAAAGTGTCTGCAGCCCTAGCTCTTTTCCCTTGAGGATATACATCATTACACAGGCTTTTAATACATAATCACATACTGTATTTTTTTCTGCACAGGACCTCTATCCCATTGAGTGAACAGAATGGATGGTGATCAATTAAAAAAGAACAGCTATTCAATGTTTTCTTTTACCCTCATTGTTCATTTTGTGGACTTAAGCCTTATCTACTGCACACTATTCAGAGCCTGCAATGAAGACAGAATTATTAATTTCCTCATGGGCTTTTCTCTCGCACTCAGCACTGTGATGCTCCACAAGCGTTAATTTATCTTCACAAAGTGCAATGTAGTGTGAGGGGTTACTCTTATCCCCACATTGCAGACAGCAAGCTGAACCATCAAGACAGTGGGAGTAAAAGTACCTGTCTGTTTACAGTATGCAGTTTTGGACTTAGCAACTGATTTCTCAAACTACATAAAGTAGCACTTAGTATGTTCAAGAAAATATTTTCATAGACCTCAGATGTATCTGGGAATGGCCAGAACAACTCAGGCCAGCAGAAATCAGAAAAGGTAGAGCAGTGTTTAGGTATTTCTATAACACCAAACTGGACCTCTGCAGCCAAGACAAAATCCAAATTTCTGTTTCATACACATCCCAATTTCATCAGTAAAAAAGCAGATCATATGAAAAGCACACCATATTCACATCTGCAGCACGTCCAAATAATGCACTGCATAAAGCATGTGCTCCCCCGGAAGGTGCGCTATATGACCATGGAATCAAAGTGACTATACATATGCAAGAGAATTTGGAACTGGTTACAAGGTACCATGTCATTCTGTGACTATATAATGCTTGGATTTGCAACTAAAGCAATGTTTTGTAAAATAGGACATGTGGCTGTTTCTTTGCACTTTGAAAATTAAAAAGGAAACAAATAAAACTCCTTTTACGTGACACTGTTGCATTGACTTTTGTAAGGTCTTGGAGGTTTGCATGGTTTTTGGCCACTTTTGCTCGTGGTATAGGTGCTAGCAATGGTAAGATACTGAAGAAGCCAGCATTAAGGGAATGAATCAGACCTACCATGCTTGTTGCAGACCAGATGTCTGCCCATCTTACTGCCTTAGCCATCCCAATAACAATAAAGTGATCATATGACTGTAAAGAGAACACAGTTAATGACAAAGTCCAGTCACCAAGTACACCATGCAGCTGTATGCCTGGAAGCACGAAACTCAGCACTGATGAGGTGCTAAGCACTGGGCGAGTGTGGCAACCATCACCAGATTGATATCTGGTGTTATCTGGGTGCCTGGAGGAGCGTGAAACGGGGCGCAGGCCTTGTGGTCCCAGTCTTCTGATGGCTTAAGTCTGAAACAAAAGGAGCCACTACCTCCACCTATGCAAGTGTAAATCAATGGACTTTGCAGCATGAACTTAAGCAATAAGATTGTCTATAGTCATCCCCACCCGCACGTACACCCCGCTGATGTAATGTATAAAACTCAAGTATAAATATCACCCCAATGTCGGCCCCAAAACTGGGACAGGATCGACTCGGAACCGCACCGATGACAGGACGGGCTGAAGAATTCGCTCCTTCGCTATCCCCCACACTTGGGACGCCATGTGGGTAAGCTT